>NC_139838.1:19548970-19596470 GCF_963691815.1 Echiichthys vipera | reverse complement strand
AAGTAATGTAGAAACTGTCAGTTGTCTCAGCCATGATCAGTTGTACAGATGTAGTCTGATAGTCAGAGTAAGAGTTAATGAAGGTGGATCACCAGTGTTTAAAGACTTTGACTGGTTATATTTAGGTAACCTGCAGGGGAAGAATGGTTTTGGTCAAATGTGAATTACGTAATCATACCGTGCCTCTCTGTTTAGGACAACAATCTTTCCCTAAACTTTACCGAAGCATAATTGAGAAAAGAAAAGTGAATCACGCTTTAGTTGCTATGAGCACAAAACAAACCAATGAAATACATTGTCAGTTAACATTAATTTCATATGTTCAGTATCAACATACCGTGACTTGATCAAAAACGTTATTCGACAACTTTACCTCATTTTGTTCATAAAAACATGATTGGGGGGGATTTTGAGTTAATCAACACAATTTAAATTTATTATTCTGTAACTTATGATTTTGACTTTTTGGATCGATGAAAGAATTTGCAGAAGTAAGAAGAAATTCAGACATCTGGAATAAGGCTAGTACTTATGTTACTGCATACAAATTAATGGAGCCATAGTTTATTGATATTTGAAATGTTAATTTATCTTATTTTACAGTAAAGGCTTTTAGATTGAACCCTTCAGACAATTCAAAGAAGGATTAAAATTGTTGAGGAGGAGAAAATACAAAGGTCAGAATGACTTTGGTTGTTAAAGCTGACTTTTGAAGCCCAAAATTCAGTTAACTGGTCCACACAGCCTCTCATTAACTGAGCTGACTTAACCCGACTTCCACTGAGCTTTGTGTGACAAAGTTGAATGACTCTGAAAAATTGCAAAGAAAAAAAGCCCCTTGAAAGTGCTCAACCCTAAAACCTTTAAAGCATGTCTTTCTAAAACTTCCCTGTCATTTATTCCTCACTTATCCTCTGATCCCCTCTTCTGTTGTCTCTACTCCTCCAGAGTCTGTTCGCGGCTCTGCTGGGGGACGTTTTCCTAATTTATCCCTTCCTCTTGCAACCCCCCACCCCCCTTCAGTCCTGTCCTGGGCCCCTTGTTCCATGGAAATCCTTTGTTCCCTCTGCGTCCTATAACACATGCACACACACATGAAGACAGATGGAGTGAGTCAGTCAGTTTCAGCAGTCTCAATAAATATTGATGGTTTTACGTTGGAGACATTTCAGAAAGTGAGCAGAGATATATCTGAGTAAAAAATAAGAACCACCCAAATATTAAAGTAAGCAATTTACTATTTTCTAAAGTCAGACATCATTTTTTTGGAATTTTTTTCTTTCTTCTTTGCCCATGAAAAGTTCAATGTCCGTGGGCAAAGGAATTAAATTTAATATCCTGATGAAAAAACATAATGATAAGAAATAAAGATAAAAGATCTTTTGATTTAATGATGACATCAAAGGCTTTTATCCCTTATCATTAATGTGGTTTAAAACCTTCAGTGTGGTCTGTATGTGGTATCTGGCGATTACACACATAACTTCTGCCTTTTATCTTTGTCTCAGATGCAGGCAAACCAAGATATGATCCAGTTCTCCTCCACTAGATATGGTATAACTCAATGGAATAACTGCATGGCTCTGCAACTCTGAGACACTGAAATCAGCATTTTCACAGGGAAGGAAGGAGAGGTTCACTGGAAATGAGGAAAAAGTGATGGCGAAAGATTGGCCGATGCATGCGTACGTGTATTTGTGCCAAACTTTTATATGATATTCTCCTCTGATCGGTTTAGTGTCTTAGCTGACCAAGAAAGTCCTGTGCAATAATGCGCCCACTGTAGAGAATATAAGATTAAAATTCTATAGAAATAAATTGACATTGACAACAACAGCATATAATACAGCTCCATCATCTGCATCATATCACTGCGTCTGCAGGAGTCAGTTTTCCAAACACACTGCAGGAGACAAAATTATTTGATGGCCTTCTGTCCCTCCTGCACTGTGACGTCCTGTTTTAAAGTATTTTGTGTGTGAAACTGCAAGACTGTGAGTAATGCTTTAATTACAGTTGACACAAAACCCGCTTGTGCATTTAAAAGCTCCAGTTTAGGATTTACAATTGAGTGAAAATGACAAAAACTATTGTCTTGCTTTAAGGACACAAAAACGATGACGTTTCCTGTGACTGCTTCACAATAAAAGCCACCCTGTGTTTGGGCCGTTGAACGCTGTTAGTGCGAGCTATCAGCAGCAGAAGGAAATGTTCAGTTTGCATTAGCAGTAACATGTAATACTGCTCTGATACAGCTCTAGGAGAGTGAACCGTAAACAGAGTCTGATAACATAGAGATAACATTCAAACAGTCATGTCGCATGCATGCATCATTTGCTGTGAATTGTGTGAAGGTACGCAATTTAAACTTTGGGCTGGAATAGCGGACTCTGAAATGAATTTTCATTATTTAATGAAAATATATTAATGGCTATGAAAGACAAAACCATGAAAAACCTTTTGGATTCTATCTTTAATATAGAAACAATAATCTAACAAACATACAAAGGTAAGATATGTAACACTATATAAGAACAGATTGTGGGGAAATTAGAATTGGTTTTTGATGGATTTTATGAAAACGGCCGAATCTCCTGTGGCTGTTTCGAAGCCGTCAACTAAGCTGTCTTCTTTCGGATCATCAGGTGCAGGACTCAGATCTTATCTTTCTGTTGACAGTGCTTTGTACTGAAAAGGGATGTGCTAAATTAGCATGCCAGGAGGTATGTGAGCTGCTGATATGAACTGACCTGATTTGAGCATTTTGTCTGGGATCACAGAGCTCCCCAGAGGTTTACCAAAAGACATGTTTTTCTTTGTAAAATTGGTGGCATTTGTGTGCATTACTCCAAACTACATACAACTGGTAACAATACAAGCCTGACTACATCTGGTTGCTTGTTTTGGTCCCAAACAACAGAGGTCATAGAATCAGGAGCTCATCTTTTTTTTTTTGATGCTGTCAAGTGAAAACTTTTAACAACTTTAAGGCCCTTCTAAAAAGCGTCAGTTAAAAGCTGATAGGGCCTTATACTTAAAGTATAGTAAAGTAAGATGCTTAACGTTATTATATTTTAATATGGCTATAAGTTAATAAATATAATAGTTAATAAAAGCATAATAAACATATTTATTGTTAGATCATAAGACAGTTATAAGCACCTTTGAGAAACCCTTCAATTCTTTATTATTCACTTAATTAATAGATAATAAGGACCTTATAAGTCACTGTAACATGCGTATTAACATTATATGTGGCATTATTCTAGCATGATAATACTAGAACGAAAAGTGGGTTGGGATTGCCTCCACATGGTTCTCCCAGACGGTTCCCCGATACCTGCAATATTGACATTTTTTCACATGCACGCGGACCAGAGAGTCAATCACATCAAACGACAGAGAAACTCGGATTTTAACACACACGAAAAGGGAGAGTGACTTGAATCTCTGTGCAGGAGGACATTACAACTAAACTAGTTGTTTGCTGCTTGAGTCTGGTTCCTTTAATATAAATAATAAACAAACTTCCTATCATCAGATTACCAATTTAGTTGATCTTCACTTTTTTCTGTAGAAGTACTGTAGAAAAACAACATGCTCCAACCGTAGTTAGTTATAAAAACCTTTGGAAATCCACAGTAATGAAGCTTAAAATAAGGCTGGTTTTTAATCAAAAGTTTTCAAGGTTTTTCAGGTTTTTCCACTGGGGTCCAAGAACAAAACCTCACACATTAATTGAAGAGAGAAAACAGTAATTAATCTAAAAATCTAGGGAGGGTAAAAAAACAGAACAAAGCCAGACGCGTGCCCACAGTGTTTCATTTGGGAACACCACGGCTGCGAACATACTGTTGCTCGCACAAACACAACAACAGCTTAACAAGATAGCACAGGAGGTTTAACAAGCAGGTTACTTCCTTGCCTCTTGGGCTGATAAAAATGCTTGTTTCCATGGCAACAGTGCATTGTTATTTTACAATCCAGTCTTAACTGTCACCCCTTCAACTTTTTCCTGCGTCTCCTATTTCTCTGTTCGTTCCATCACAGCATCCCCTGCCTTTTTATCCCTCAGTGTTTATCCTTTTATCTTGACCTGCATCTCTGTCTCCTTCTCCTTTTTCTCTCATCTCTCCATCCTTGTCCTCTTTCTCTCGCTCTATCTCTCACCATGTTTCGCTCTCTGCTTCTCTTTTCCTCTACACATCTCTACTTCCTTCATTATAAAGCTAAGAGGATTTGGTGTGTGTGTGTGTGTGTGTGTGTGTGTGTGTGTGTGTGAGAGTGTGTGTGTGTGTGTGCACGCGCTGCGTCCCTAGACCCAATTAACCCCCTGAATCTCTTCTCTCTACTGAGTTGTTGCACAAAATGAGAGACAATTTAAACTAGCTTTAGGTGCGACTTTTTCATGTCTGCAAATGGAGGCTTAATTGTCCAAGGTCATGAGACTTGTCTTTTCCTCATAGGAAGGTTAACGTGTTGACACAGCTGAGACCTGAGCTAAAATAGATCTGCATGCGACTTCAAATCAGAGGCAGTTTGCTTTGCAAATATCACAGTTTGATATCGTTTCAGCACAAGAGCCTCACTGCCAATCAAAACTCGCTTTGCTTTGCTTGTTACCTCTCTAATTTTAGCTGATTTTCAGTTACTTATCTGATCCCCTTTTTGAGAGAGCTGACATCCACAACACTTGACTAACTTTGTGAAAAGCAGCATTTGAAGATGTCTTAATTTACACAGCAGTAGGGAGGGTAAATGTATCACTGGTGCTCCCGCTGGTTGCATGAATACCAATTAAAAAATAGACATTCAATAGGAATTGGAAATATTATTTAAGTGCACGCATTCAAGCAGAAGAACTCCTGTTGAAAATAATAAAGGAAATGAGCATTAAATCTCAGCAGAGCAAGACATTAGTTTGAATGAATATGTGTTTGAATTAAATCACTCATCTTTAATGTTTTAATTTACATATATTATATGTAATGTATGTTTTCAACAGATCTAGACTTTTCTTACTCTGAATGTTGGCTGTTGTGATCACTTTTAACTTTTCATCAGACTTTGTCAGGTACGCTGTTCTGGTCCTCGAGATTTTTTTTTCATTTATGTATGTTTTATCTATTGTAATTCAGTCCTTGATGTCTAGAATTTCAAATGTGTGTGTGTGATACTGTGAGCTGTCCTTCACACAGACACAGACACACACGCACACGCGCAAGAGCACACGCGCAGGCGCACGTGCACACGCACACGCACACGCACACGCACACGCACACGCACACGCACACAGTGTTAAAGGAGTCTAGGGGCTATTGAAGGTATCAGGTGTAAGCCAGCTGCGGACACAGGCTGGTTAATAAGCCGCCTTTGTTTGAATTAATGACTCATAAACCTGTCTATCTATCTAAATATCTATCCGTCTATCTGTCGCTGAACATGTGTTGCCCCAGATTTGGGTTCATAAAGGTGGTTTGCACCCAGAACGAAATAACAAACATCAGCACATGTCAAAATCATTGTTGATGAGCTTTGTTCATATAACACTGAGTATGGTGTAGGTAGAAACAACCTCAAATGTACCCAAAAGTGGCATACAATTTGATTTAAGTCATAATAATCTTTACAATAGCAAGAACTTTTTTATTACTTGTAGATGGCTTTTCTTCGCTTTTAAACTGCCATTGTCTGCCACCTACAGTATATTGTATTGGGACAGGACATCAATGATGTTGTAAGGTGTTCAGATCATTGTGTAATTGCAAATTCAATCTAGGGTAAAAAGATAAAATGAAATTGCAGCGATCAGAGAAACACAAAATCCAAGAAATATAGTTATCCATGACAGTCGAAAGACCTTAATCATTGGAATATGAACAGATTGTTCAAAATTAATCCTTACGGCTGTTAGAAAGCTTTCATACAGGTTGTGATCTAATTAGCTTCTGTTCATTCTTTACTCTGACAGAGAGCGGTGCTTTACCTTTCATTTAAAATCCTAAGAGAAGGACATACACTGTCACAAAGACTCTTCTAAGTCATTTGAGCCTCAGAAGGTGCGTTTTCAGCGATCATTACCAACTGTGACAGTGACGCTGGTATTATTCACCTTGTGCGTCTGAGTGTACTGTAGCAGGAACTAAAAGCAGAGGTGGTTCTCAATATTTTGCCGGGTGTTTGTCTGTCTGTCTGTCTGTCTGCAGCCAGAATCTGTCACCATAATACCATTGCAACCGTGCAAGATAGTCACGAAACATAACAGGTGTGTCGTTGAGATCAAAATGATGGCTGATGGGTGTGATCTGGGCAAGGGGCCCAAACGTAGGGGCATTGAAAGTTTGGAAGGGGCCTTGGTCCCCCACTTTACACCCCTCTAACCATGCAAGATGCAGTCTTTACAGGTGTTTAGCTGAGATCAAAACAAGGGTTCAAAGGGTGACAGACATAGGGGGTAGAAAGTAGGGAAGGGGCCAATGCCCCACAACTTTACGCTCCTGTCCCAAATTAGCATCACAACTGGTGTGATCCTATGGCAAGATGGTCTCTAGTTTAATTTGTCATATAAATATACATCCTCATTAGTCAGGAATTCACTGTTGCAAGAGGGTTCCCGGTTCGAATCCGGGCTGGGGCCCTTCTGTGTGGAGTTTGCATGTTCTCCCTGTGTCTGCGTGGCTTCTCTCCGGCTCTCCGGTTTCCTCCCAAAGTCCAGAGACATTCAGACGTTAGGTTAAATGATTACTCTAAATTGCCCGTAGGTGTGAATGTAAGTGTGAATGGCTGTCCGCGATACACTGGCGTCCTGTCTAGGGTGTATTCCGCCTTAGGCCCAATGTCAGCTGGAATCTGCTCCAGCCCCCCATGACACCGTTAGGGACAAGCGGTTGAAGATGATGGATGGATGGACTCAAAAATGTTGGTCCGTGGTAAAGACTCAACCGGGGAATGTGTCGACAAACAACTCTGCCAGAATAGTCCTGACTGACTGAACGAATCACTGAACTTTCTGTCCATGTAGTGAAGACTAAAGAGAGATCGCCAACAAATTGGATAAGTCCCAGGTATTAGAAACTTTCCAAGCAGAGCTGGGGATTCATTATGACTAAACTGTTCCTGGTTTAATATCAGTTCTCGCACATTCAAGTTATTTCCTGGAATCCTATTGGATTTATTGTCATAGATGGCAAAATTGCAGTATTATTGGTTCTGTTAAAATTGCATTTTCATATCATTTTTTAAAGCAACATAATGCATAAGCTTTCCCAGGATGACTCAGAGATGTTTCTGACTTTAAAAATGTTCATGGACTACAATGTCAACGTGTAAAACATTTACTACAAATGGTTCATCACTTGTTGGAGGTTGTTGGGTATCAGGTGTCTCCGTTTATATGGACCTAATTATCTGTTCTACTTTTATAGCATTTCTGCTGTCTCTGCATCTACATGCCTGACCCCTCAAATTAACTGAACAGATTCAAAGTTTACTGACTATAAAATAACATAGTAACATATTTTAGTTTGGAAGAATAAGGAAACACATTGTAAAGTGCACTGAGAGATGCTGGGTTTCAGTGATATAATGCTATAACCCCACAGTCCCAACATGGGTATCAGCTGCCTTATATCAACCTAACGTAATGACACACTTGTGCCTAGTTAATATGGACCCAACTATCCGTCCTGCTGCTCTCTATCCACCTCTGTCCTGGTCTAGTCGGACAGTTATTGCTAATATTATCAGAGTCTGTCCACAAAGATTGAGCTTATTTCCTGTTCTGATAAAAGTATACTGAGGTCAGAGGTCAGGGTCAACTACAGGAGCACCCCCCCCCCCCCCTCCACCACCACCACCACCTTGATGACTTGCTCCAGGACATTGTTCACGTTTGAACTTCATTCCTTGTACCCGTCCTGCCAGATTAGTTAGTGATCATCATGTACTGTACCTGTCATAGTTCATATCTGAATGTTAATTTTTGTGTCTCATCTTTCCTTTGTGTCTCATCTCTTCTGTCTCTCTGCCTCGCCTCCTAAAACAGATATTATATGAAATAACTCTCGGGGTGCAGCAGTCATCTTGAGGGTATCAGGTGCTCTGTGTGGCCCCACCTAATGAGCCACATGTGACCAGTTAAGAAGGACCCATCTGATCTGCCCATTCGCCTCATTACCGCCCAATACATATTAATGTCCAGGGTCACATCTTATACATACAACATACATATTCATAGCACACATGCAGGGTCATATATGTATCTTAATGACACAGGCATGACGGGTTTACTGGTGATTTTTTTGTTCTTTTTTGTTCTGTCTCTGTTTTGTTTTATTATGGCCAGCTGTGTGCTGCTTTTTTTTTTTTTTTAAACTTTTATTGTTTTTTGTTTTGTGATGTCCTGCACTGTTCACATGTTAATGCAGTGGACATGATACATCCTTGGCCACTATTGAGTTTTCTGGTAATTGCATGGAAGTTACACTAAATTAGAATAGAGGCACATGTTACCTCCATTGGTCTGTTTGTTTGTCTGTCTCTCTGTCTGTCAGCAGGATTATGGAAAAACTACTGATCTGACTTGATTTTCATGAAACTTGGTGAAAGGATGAAGAGTGGAACAAGGAAGAACTACTTTAACTAGTTTCATATTTTCAAGCGGATATGAATGGTTGAATGAAATAGTGAACGAATGAATGACAAATTACCTTTCACTTTAGTTAACTTTGCGAGCTAAGACATTTGTGGTGCATTCATGTGGTGGCAGAATAATCAGATAATCCTGTTCCAGACTGGGTAGGGTATAGGGCATAGCTTGGGGAGGTCTGTGCTCTCAGGGTGCCCTTCTAGTTCTTAAATATTTTGGTTTACAACCTCTGAAAGCAGAGTCTTCTTCTGTAGACATGGGCAGAGACTTTCCTCAGATTGTTTTATTTTATGCATTTGTGGAGAAAATATATCAAGTATTTCATTAGAAAAATGAGAAAACTTAAAAAAAACATCTTACACCTGTAATCATCTTGCGATATTTATCTCTGGATCCCTCTGAAGATAAGTAAATGTCTCTGAAGGGTGTTATGAGTAATGGTATAGGTACAAAGCGTTGTACGGACCTGAGGGTCAGACATGGTGATAAGTTGAACGAGCTCCTTTGGAGGCAGATTTTGAATTGGAGAAGAAATCATACAAACACAACACAATCTGTTTAGGTATTAAAGACATAGCCGAGTGAATGTATTTACTTGTGCTTGTTTGCCTACGTACAGGTAACATTGAAACACTGTCCTTGAGCACTGAGAGAAAAGTTTACAAGGGGGGAACTGAAGCTGTCTATGCTCGTCAAAATCACCAGACTTCATTGACCCAAAAAAGATAACGCTGTACTACCGCTGCATTGATCAGTTAATTTCTTTGATGGTTTTACAAACCCATTAAAAAACAAAGTCACACAAAAACAGAAACTAACGATTGTGTTCTGCAAGGTAAAATGACTGTTTTGTCATTGGTGGCTTTGACGCGAGCGTAGATATTCACTCCCCATCCCGTGTAAACGTGATACATTTACGTGCGGCTGGCTATTTTCATAAACGGACATTTCGCCATCTCCGTTTTCTCAAATAACATTGTACACACACAACTCAGTTTTTCTCTGTTTACGTGCAAACGTGCAACCGGAAATTTTCAAAATCTCCACTCTGGCCACTCTGTACGTGTAAACGTTGCCTTAAACTGATTTGTCTGACGGCAAGGTGAAGGTGGGCCTTTTTTAAGGGGCTAAAATATATTCAGTTGCTACCCCATCTACCCCCCCCCCCCACATCTACTGTAGGTACTGACTATGGATGTGTACTCATACAACCCCACTTCAAAACATCATGCTATCCATTGAAATAGACACTTGTTTGTTTGTTTTTTCACTTAAATGTGTCACCCATCTGTAACAGTTCCAGGACAAGCCATTGTCAACAGTGTATCAACATTAACTGCCTCACTATCAACTAGTATAACTAGACAAGCAGATGTATAATTAGAATAAAAGTGTATGTTTTTCTCAATGGGTCATTCATTTCTACCTTTATCCATCCACTGTGACAGTTATGTTACTATGAGCTGCATCGCTCTTTCTCTCTCTCCTTACATTTAAAACCCTGTTTGACCTTCCATTTGTCCTCTGTAAGTGTTTTTTCCTCTTTATTTTTCTCTGTTTCGCTCCCTCTCTTTGTTTTCCTGTCTGCCCCCCCCCCCTTCTTCTACTCTCCTCCCTCCTGCTCAGTATTTCTCTCTGTCAGTTTTTGTTTACAAAGCCTTTCATCTGGTTATTGCTTTATATGTAAAAACCCTTCTATTTGAATGGAGTTTTATTTAAAACCCTGTCATTTAAATAGCTCTTTAAAAGACAGAGGAATGAAAAGTCAACAAGGACCTTTCGATTGTGTTTCCTGACAGGACTCACACACACACACACAGACAC
The DNA here is from genome assembly GCF_963691815.1 of Echiichthys vipera. Classification (NCBI taxonomy): domain Eukaryota; kingdom Metazoa; phylum Chordata; class Actinopteri; order Perciformes; family Trachinidae; genus Echiichthys; species Echiichthys vipera. The sequence continues at coordinate 19,585,999 of NC_139838.1, read as the reverse complement.
ACACACACACACACACACACACACACACACACACACACACACACACACACACACACACACACACACACACACACACACACACACTAACACGCTCGTACACCGCCTGCCTGTCTACATGCATCCGAGTCTATTATTATGCTAATGGGTCTCCAGTCTCCACATGTCCCCACACAATCTAGACCCACACATACACACATACACACACACGCAGATAAATTTCGCTGAGCTCAGCAGTATAGCAGCACTCACAGACTAACAGGGAAAATAACGAGGAGTGGACAATTTGACCATCATAGAAATAGACCAGATAGAATTGGTATATCCTGGTGTGTCATTGATCCGCACAGAGAAACAATCTTACCCCCGCCGACAACTGATACCTTTCAATATCTACCTGGTTGCTCTTTCAGCATTTGTCTGTCTCCAGTCAGGGAACTCTACATTTGACAACAACACAGGTCATTTCAGATATGTAGTTGACACCATAGACTCTGTAAAACATAGATGTATAGTTGATGAGTTCAGGTGTAAAGACTAAAACATTTCTTTATAAAAGCACAGCACAGGAAATTGTATTATGGCTGTAATTTTAGATGAAATCATATTGTAACCCTCATCTCTGGAGATGACAAAAGAAGCAAAAAACTGCAATTCCTCGAATGGCCACATGAGACTGGCTCCATAAGAAAGTGAGTTCCCATACACCTCTGCCTTTGCTTTCACCTTAATGACTTCAGCAGGTAGAGGGCTTAGTCAGCTTAACGTGTCGTCTTGGGTCTGAAACGTCTGACGCTGCCGTTCTTCTTGAGTGGAGAGTCTTGCCTTCTCCGTGCTGTGCAGGTAGAGTGCAACAGGCAAGGGTTGATTGAGGCAGCGAGACTTGACGGTACAGTTTATGTGTAGGCCAAAACAATGAGTCAAAAACAACTTAAAGGGCTTGAAAGCTGCATAGGGGTGTGAGGTTGGATGTTGATCTCAGAGGGTTTGGTACTACAAGAAATCCCATTCACCTCATACAGGGACAACACAGGTTTTAAATAGGGGAGGATTAACTAACGTTTAATAGAAGCTCAATGTATTGGTCCCATTTAGGAAACTCCCTTGACTGTCGGAGCCTTTTTAGAGCCTCAGACTACACTTTCAAACACAGACTGTTAAACGCCTGCATCTAATATCATACAGTCCATCTGAGAGTGAACAAGAAACCCCTTCATTACAGTGCATCAACACATAAATAAAGCAGCAATGGTAAGTGACGACCACAGAGACAGACAGACCAGCCTGATAAGTTAAAAAGCAATGCTCGACTATGCACTTAACTACACAGACACACAAGTTTCAAAACACACACACACGCACATTCACACACACTGACATACTCTCTGTCTCGCTCAAACATTTATCAATGAAGTTCAAAAATAGGATAACTCCAAGGACCTCGCTGAATAGAACTTACATAAACACGCACGTCACTGCATTACATCACACATCACCCTGCCGGCCTGGTTGTGTATGAATGGGGGGTAGGGCTTTGCATATGTGTGTGAGTGTGTGAGTGTGTGAGTGTGTCGCTGTCTACTGGCTGGAGGGAAACGTCTGTTTGTTTGAGTGTGTAAACACCAAAACAGTGCATCATCACTCTGCACCATGTCTCTTTCCTCTGACATACAAATTAACCGAGTGTGACGCAAAGGTCCTACATGAAGCTCTGACATTGTCTCCCTCTCTCTCTCTTTCTCTGTGAAAGACCATTCAGTAAAAACCCCTTCACCTCAGTCACATCAACTAAACTCATTGGCTGATGCTGACTCTGGATTTTTTCGCACGGAAGATCTGATTGGCCCAGGGGGAGCACTGATTTGCATAAAGTGAACTCAATTGGTCGAATGCAGTGTAAAAGCATTGACCTGTGTTTGGTGCCACAAGAAGTTGGTTCCCAGGTTAATTTGATGGTTCTCAGTCAATGAGAAAGTGTAGAATCAAAAGGCGGGAGGGGGATTTTTTTTTTCTGTAAACAGACAGTTAGTGCTGTACCTTTGCATTCACATCAGTACACATGATGTGCACATAAAGCCTCGTTTCCACCGAGCAGTCTGGTTCACTTCAGTTCAGTGCGTTACACATTAGAACAGTTTTTTTGTCTTTGTCAAAAGTTGTGGATGGTACAAATAGAACCGTTCCAATCCATCCTGTTTTTCCGTTACTCCTCATTTGAGGTACCTAGACTGTTTGTAATTTCAGTGTAGACATCTTAGTTCATGCTTTTTACTCCAACTTAAAGGTTGACTATGGAGAATGAGCAGAACACCGTCATCAAGTGTCTCAAGAGCATAGTCACAATAACAAAATATAATTAAAAGCACTCAGGTTGCTAGGTTCGTCGGACCCGGTCCAGTAGCCTACAGGAGACCGGAATCTGTTTGAACCCGTCCCCTCCGGCTAATCGCACCATAAAAACAAGTATTGCAGAGGAGTTTGACTGACAGTTACCGTTACAGCTAAGTAAACATGAAAGTTAGCTTACCGATCAAAGAGAAACGTAGCCATTTCAGCGTGTGTTTTAATGCTGTTGAACTCCTTTATCTCAGTCCATCGAGTGAATGCTTGGTCTATATTGACTCGTTTTTGCCAGTCTCCTGTTACTCAGCTGCTGGGACAAATAAGCAGCTGCAGGATTGGCAAACTACATTTCACCAGTTCATCGCCTACAGTAGCTGCACATCACAACAGACAACTCTGGCAACCAGCAATGCCGCTTAATGGTTGGTAAAGTGTAAACAGAAGGTGACAGAAAGTCATTGTCAAACCCGTCAAAACATTTAAAAATATCGGCTCCAGTGCCCCCGCGACCCCAACAGGGACAAGCGGTTGAAGATGAATGAATGAATTTAGACTAAATGTAAATTTTTTATGGAAAAGCAATACTTTCATTCTGTACCCCTCAAAACGCCCCGTGGGTGTAATATTTTCTGAAAAACATAGCTTTTATTGAAGATTCTACATATTCAACCTTTAATGTAAGTCACCCTGAAATTATTTGTTCATGCCAAAAACCTAAATTTCAAATGTTAAAATAAAGATTAAAATAATACTAGTAAAAATACTTAACTATCTCGGTGCTCATGTCCTTTGGCCTTATTCTCATTTTTTTCCTGCCTCGTCTGGTTTTATTTTCCTTTGTTAAGCACATTGTTAAGAAAAGTGCTATATACACACACATGTATATATATATATTTTATATATATATATTATTATCAATCTAATTTATAATTTGCTACCTGCATCCTTCCTACAGAGTCATGTCTGCGAACCAACGCTCATCCATCCTGCCTTTTAATGTCATTGCTGTAAAAAACAGAGTGAGCGCGCGCTTTAAACTACCTCATTAAATCCCTCTCCGCGCGCCGCTGCTGGTCCCACAAGACAAGACGCTCTTTTTTTCTTCTTCTGATGAATAAAATTAAGCACTTCCCTATCTCTATCTCTCTCTCTCTCTCTCTCTCTCTCTCTCCCTCTCTCTCTCTCTCTCTCTCTCTCTCTCTCTCTCTCTCTCTCTCTCTCTCTCTCTCTCTCTCTCTCTCCCTCGCTCTCTCTCTCTCTCTCTCTATAAAGCCGCAACAGCTGATCTCGTGCCTCAGAAAGAGCCGCAGCTCCGCACGCGCCAATGAGAGGAGAAGAGAGAGGAGGTGAAGACGAGAGAGAGTGAGAGAGAGAGAGAGAGAGAGAGAGAGTTATAGCCACGGGGACACTGAGAGCTGTTCCGGTCTTTCAACTACAGTTTTTTCTTTAAACACACATTTTTTTGAGCAATATCTTTTAAGGACACGTGATGACATTTTGGCTCAGTTTGGGTTCTCGAGACGTTTCCTCGGCTCAGCGGTCGCCTTTTGAACCTTCGTCTGTCTCTGACTCTTAAGACACTTCCACTTCAAATCCAAGACTGCGTTGACTGACCTGGGTGGCGGTATATGGTGTGGGTGCTTCTTTGCTGGGCTGCTTATTCTCTCTTTCCTCTCCGGCGCTGCACGGAGGTTGGCGGTGCAGGGAGCTGTCCGGTGCTGAAAACCACGAGACCGACTGAACAACTGGTCTGGGAGCTGTCCGGCGTGCTGAACAACAACGGTTTTGGAAACAAACAGTCGTCTTTTTAAAGCAACGGAATAAAAGCAACAAACAAGAAAAAGGGGCAATAGCCACTAAAGAAACTGTTTGATTTCATTTTTTTAAATTTTAATTTCTGACCTTTCAGAGCTCTACAGGTCTCCCAGTGACAAGTTGTTGGAGGAAAACAGACTATTAATACTTAATAACAATAAGTGTTAGTTATGCTTGGTTTATGTGATCTTTAAAAAGCCATGTCTCCTTTCTACTTCCGAGGCTGTTTGATCGGAGGGAGCTGAAACCAGGGAGCACGTTATAATTAAAAATCAAGCGATCAAGAGTTTCAGCTATACGACTTTGAAAGAAAGAAAGAAGAAGAAGAAGAAGAAGAAGAAGAAGAAGAAGAAGAAGAAGAAGAAGAAGAAGAAGAAGAAGAAGAAGAAGAAGAAGAAGAAGAAGAAGAAGAGTGTGTGTTTATTGTATAAGGATAGGAGCAGCTACTGTCCCATCATGCCTCGGTCTTTCTTGGTGAAGAAAGTCAAATTGGACGATTTTTCGGCTGCAGAGCTGGAGAGCTCATATGGTCACAGCAGAAGAGAAGCACTCAGTCTGCGATTCCATCATCATGACAAAGGTTAGTCACCCTCCCACCTACACACACACACACACACACACACGTACAATATATGCCATACACTATCCAGGGTATTTCTTTATCCCCAGATTAGTCATGCCCGTTTCAGAAGGGTGAGGGGGGAAAGGAATTACAGGGTCAAACGCCGGTGACAACCCACAAATATACCAATCACAGGCATGCAGACTGTATATTTTTCTTGCAAAGATTATTTCCATGAAACAGTATTATGTGGAGAAACAGGCCAGAGAGATGACAGGAAGTGAAGGGAATATTCTACCTTCTGGATGTAAAAGAGGAAAACATTGTTTAAGAAATATAATGTATTAAGCACACATTGACCCTTTACACTGCACTGGTCAGAGGTCAGGGGTCTTTCTGAGATGTGCCTCATCATGGTGCATCTGTATCATGATCTGGATCTTTATGTGAAAAAGCATAATTCTCAATATAAAGATGACATATACCATACCTTGAATAGGATGTTTAAATTACATCTAACACCATGAAACATGCATGAAAATGACATCAAACATGTTTTGATTTTTCCAGTGTTTTTCATGTTTTGTCATTGTTTTTGGCAAGGACAGGCTCTCTGGACAAACTCTGTTTCATTGTGTGCCAGCATCTCATAAAACAGAAAATAAAACTCCACCAGTCTTTCAATTTAACTGTAACATTTCACATTTGGGATTTCTTCACACTCTGATGATCCAGAAATGAATGGATGCCACATGAATAGAAATAGTCCTCATGGGTTTCATCTCTTTAGCTATAAAGTACAGCAACCACACTGAAATTAAGTAGAAAAAAAAGAAAGAAAATCAATTGTTTTACTGGGAAAAGAGGAAGAGAGACAGCTGATAAGCAACAGGGAGCCTGAGTGCCTCACTAAATTATTATGTTGATACATAATGTCTCCAGCACACATGCAGTATGCCCAGTATATTATTCAAATCAGCAGCTGTGAGTCTCTTTCCAAGATTTCAACAATATTGCGAAGCTACATTAATGCTAAATGGTTCCCACGCACTCAGTAATCCCAGATACACAAAATACAATACAGAGTCAGTGAGAATGGGAATATTGGGTCAACTGTTCAGTGGTAAGTATTGATAAAATACTAGCATTCTTAACAGACGCTGACGCTGTCTTATAGTTGATCTTAGAGGTTGTTGTTTATTTTATTCTGGTGCAACAGGAGCTTTGGCCCCTTAGGTGTGATGACTTAAACTAAGGTAGCAGCCTTTTTTACATGACAGATGTTTTATGTAAAATTTAAGTCATCGATCAAATGACTGCATGCAATGGAGTTGTTTGCAAGATAAAAAGAGCCAAAATTTTGCAACTTGAGGACATTTTTTTAGCCTCTTTTAGCCAATCCTTCTGGTTTTTACTGGCACTGTTACTGTAATGGGTCACCACTCTCATCAACCCTGTTTTCAGCAGCAGCAACTGTTTTCAGGAAATGAGTCCTGATGAACAGCGTCAAATATGAAACGACTATCTGGTGAAGAAACATGGACATAGTAACGAAAAAAGCCAGATACATTTTTCAGGAAACCAAAATGAGAAGTAAAAAGGAGGACTTGCAATTTACTGGCAAAAAATGGGACTTATGTTGCTGTGCGTAAAGTGTAAATAGGCAATTGTTCGGTCACAGGGTGGCCTTATCACCTCTGTCAGCTTGTTTCTGACCCCTAGTGGCCACAAAATTCATTAATGCAGCTTAAAAGAATAAGATGAAACAATTGGCTGTCACACACCACAGGGAGCAGTGTGCAACACTGTTAATGCAACCTGCTTTTCACATTGTACCAAGGTCAAATGTGAGATGTAGAGATCCCAGGTGCTCTGATGACAGAGTGAACAGAGAAACATGCAGCAGCAGTGCGACAAGCATTTAAAGACTGAGGCTGCTATCCCTTGGTATAAATATAACAAGAGTTTGACGGAAGCAACTGCAGCTTGTTGCGCACGCACACACATGCACATATGCACAAACACACACACACACAAACACACACACACACACACACACACACACACACACACACACACACACACACACACACACACACACACACACACAAAGACATGCACATAAATGTATGTGCATTGCTGTGTTTCTGTCTACTCGGCACATTTCCCAGGCAGCTTGCACAGCTGAGTGCACAGCATTACACACACACACACACCCCACACACACACACACACACACACACACACACACACACACACACACACACACACACACACACACACACACACACACACACACACACACACACACACACACACACACACACACACACACACACATACACACACACAGAGGAAGCATTCAGTGACCTACAAGTGTCCAAAGCACACATGTGTGTGTCAGTTACTGCTGGTTTGGATCAAAAATTAAATTGTAGCTTGCAGCTTTTCTCTCCCTCTCTTTCTCTCTCAGTCTCTCATCGCCTCTCTCCATCTTTTTTCTCTCTTTCTAATTCTCTGTATTTCAAAGACACATAAAAAAGGGAAGGCTTCAGTTTGGCAGAGTATTTTAATCTTTAATAAGCATTTAGAACAGCTATCAGCTCTAATGCTGCTAAAGTGCTTTGAAATGAATACAGAGTTGACACAGCGAGACAGAGACGGAGACAGTTGGAGAGAGACAAAGACAAACAAACAGAGACAGTGCGCAGACGTTCAGCAATTACTGCTCACAAAACAGTTTTTTTAAAAAGAGGATACTGGGGAACGGTCATGTTTAATTGGCAGGGATCATAGGAAAGCTTTCTGTGAGAGAATCCAGCGCTGTGTTTGTATCTTATAATCTCGCGTTCTAAAACCAGCGATGGAGTTTGTTTTTATTTACTGCCTGTCAGTCACAAAGGCACAACGCTGTCTGGTGCTATCTCAGCAGAATAAACAAATAACGCTACAGAAGAGGTGACGTGATACACACTGAACACTGGAGGGGAATAACACCGGATGAGTTATTCTTTCTCACTGTACACAACATTTTCATCAGGAGTCGAACTCTAAGTCACTCCTCATTGAGTCTGTCCTTCCATCTATCCAACACACTGCTCTTAAGCATTGTGTTGTAAAAATGATTGACCAGATATCAATTAAATAAGAAATAGATAACGGTGGTTCCTATGAGGATGCATCCAATATTTTACCTTGAGTAAAGGATCACCAAGCTAACAACAAGCTTACAATGCATACAGTGACAAACTCACTCACATGTCTTCGATTGATCTGCTCCCACAAATGGGCTTTTCTATTTTTGCGCCACCTTCAGGCCAAAATTTCAGTTTTACAAACAAGACATTACCTTTCCACCTGCAGGAGAAACTTTAAAGAAATGTATGTTGGTCGTTCCTCCAACATTTAATACTGTGTACAGTGGGATGTTTTTGTACTTCCCACTGTACACAGTATTAAATGTTGGAGGAACGACAACGTACTCTTCACTATACATTATATATTTGGTAGCTTTAGTTACTAATTACTTTTCAGATTAAGATTTGACATGCAAAACAATCCCATAGTCTTTTTCAGCACTTAAATACATGTAATAAGCCATCATGACAGTGTTTTCCGTGTATGAACTATTAATGGAGAAATCTGGTAGAGTCGCTAACAGCCGGACGTGGCTAACACTGATTAGCTCGGGGCATTACGGTGAAGGCATTAAAACAGCTTTTTAACCACTAATACTGCTCATGATGACACCAAACTTCTGCAGCAGCATGATAAGAGTCCTTAAACATTAAACAAAGCATTAATGGGCTCCTTCCTTTTGGATTGACTTTGGTAATCGACTTTAATGGACTTTACTACGAGAGGAGCTGGTACCTGGTCCAGTAGGTAAGTCTTTAAAACACTCTTTTAATAAACTCCAGGTTTGCTAACTACGTTATTGGTGCTTTATTTTTATGTTTAGTGATACTTATCATGCTACTGCAAATGTTTGGTGTTATTTAGAGCAGCATTAGTGTTTAAAAAGCCATTTTAATGCCTTAACTGAGCTAATCAGTGTTAGCCACTCTCCGGGATTTCTCCATTAATAGTTCATACACACAAAAAACTGTCTCAATGGCTTATTTGATGTATATAAGAACCGAAAAAGACCACGGGAGGATTTTGCGCCGAAATTACACTTTAAGTAGTAATAATATCCAATAATACGGTGTATTATTACTAATAAAACTCGGAGTATCTATTTTACTTTTGATACATTTTGCTGATAATACTTTTGTACTTTTAATCAAGTTACATGCAGTGACCCCTCCAGTGGAGCTGTTGAGTGTCCACCAGTACAAGTCTGTTGTTGTCCTGGAAAGCTGACAGTTTGAGTAATTAGCTCTGCATCATTTCCAAGACTAGATCTGCTCTTGAGCAACTTAATAAGGTTTAAAAATGAACACTTTGTCATATTTTAACATTACTCATGCTCTATAAAACAAGGGACACACACACAGGCAACACAAACACAGTACTTTGTTCCAGAGTGCGATGATTGAACATTCATGATTCATGATTTTCCGCCTCTTTCTTACTCTCTCACTCTTGCCTCTGCCCCTCGATTTTCTGTCGTCCTTTGATGCTACATCTTAATTTGATTCAAAACGTTAAATCAGCATTAGAGTTTTAAACAGTATTGCCAAACCACCTAACCGCCACATTGGACGTAACACCACTTTCACTCCGCCACAACTCGTTCTTTCCTTGCCATCTCTCTTCTCGCCGTGCTTCGTTTCTCGTTTCTCTCTGACCTTCTATCTATCAGTGTCTCTTGTTCTCATCATATTATCGACCGACTTCTGAGCTTTTCTCAGAACTGCGTCATGAAATTATATTACCAGCAATAGTATCTCCTCTGCTGCCTGTGTCTAAATGCTCAGAGAGTGCTAATTGAAATGGAGAGCTATTGATCGCGATAGATCCACAGGAGTCACGGCTGTGGGGGTATTATAGCTACCAGTCTCTCCTTGTGTCTGTTGGAGTTCAGCCTGTTGAGTGTAGAAACCAATAATAGAACTAAGCATCAGTACATGGCAACAAATAATTGATCAGATTTGTCAGGAGCCTTACAAAATCCTGCAGATTATTTAGGAATGAAATACTGTTTGGCTCAAGGAGAGTGAAGGGCTTTATGGTCAATACACAGTAATCAGTGTCAGGGTGCCCTTGAGCAAAGCACTAAACACTCGGCTGCTGTAATAGAAATGCTCTGTGTACAACAGCAGATGTTTTGACAGCTCAGAGGTGTGACTGTGAGCAGCTGTCGGGAAAGGTGCAGTTGTCGAGGAGTCAGTATGCTCACTGAACCCTTCTATGAAAAATAAAATAAAGATTTCCCACTGAGAGGAAAGTGTCTCCTCCTTGCTGGCAAAGACATAAAAGCACTTTACTACAACTATAAATACCTCAACTTTTCCTGCATCTTCCCATCTTCTTCTCTGCTTTATACCACCTCCAAAAATGGTTGTGCTTCAGACAAACCCTCTCGTGCGTGTGTGGGTGTATCTTAAGAATGGACTGGTATCTTTGTTCTGGTTAGTATAGGTGCAAGTGTTAATGGTAAAACAAAAGTTCATCTTAAAGCACAATATGCATAATGCATTAACGTGATGGGGGGGGCTGATATTTAGAAACCAGAGATGGCAGTCTCTAATCAGTAATATTATCAGGAGACAACATGTGAAGCAGCTCTCTGAATAATGAATGAACTTGGGTGAGTTTGATTTGTGGCCTGTGTTTTTACAATTATATGAAATCTCTGTTGGTAGCAGTGAATAGGTCAGAGCCCTCTGCGTTATCAGAATGAAAGTTAATCATGCATAAGTTTTGTAGCACTCATGTAACTTGCCTGTAAAGATATACTTATAAACCAGTGTATTTTGAAATAACTCACTGCAGCAGTTTGGCTGATGTTTGCCTGTCCAGCGCTCATGAGACCAGAAAGATACCTCATTCTCAGTGGGGGATCTAGACTATTTCAAATGAGGCCACATGCGATTTAAGGGGTACCAATAGCATGTATGAACTGCTTGGGGACACCAGTATGCGGAAATATTCAAACACACCTATAATACGCAAACATAACAAATGTATGCTGCAAACTGCATGGGATTAGCATAAAGTGGGCATGTCTGTAAATGGGAAACTTGTTCAGTCTTCCGGACAAGCTAATATAACCTGGTTGGCACCGAAATCTTATAGATATAATTAGAGGTTTGAACCTGGGTTTACTGAGGCAACATGTCTAGGGCAGTGCAGGTAATCTCTGGATTTAGTGAGCTGAGTTTTTTGTTATGGAGAAGCTTGTTAATACTCAAATATCAAAGGAAGCAAAGAAAGGTTCTTGTTACTTTAAGGCATTCCTTTTCCCTTTCTGGTGTCCATATCACATTTGTTGCGCTCATGTAGCTTCTCTGTAAAGATTTTCAAACCCATCAGCTTCTAATTTCCAATCAATCCCTGTCATGGTCAAATGATGAACCTCTTCCTCTCTCTTTTCAGGTTATGTCAGCGATTATCTGAGTCCATCTCCTTATGATGATGTGGTGGGAAGTGACTCATCTGTCATCTCTAAAGTACCCTCCCCTGAGCATCCGTCAATCATCTATAGCAGCATCGACGATACCTATTCTGGTATCCATGGTGATATCCATGGCGATTCGGACCAGCCGGACAGCCCGCGGTCCGAAGTTTCATCATCAGCCGGTGGATACATCAACGGGGACGCAGCGGTGAGCGAGGGATACACAGTGGATGCGTTTTTCATCATGGATGGACGATCACGGAGGAAATCCACAGGAAACCCCAAAGGAACCATTCAGAGGCACACCTGCAGCGAGTGCGGCAAAACCTACGCCACGTCCTCCAACTTGAGCCGGCACAAGCAGACGCACAGGAGCATAGACAGCAAGATGGCCAAGAAGTGCCCCACATGTGGGAAAGTCTACGTTTCCATGCCTGCGATGGCCATGCACCTGCTGACCCACGACCTCAAGCACAAGTGCGACGTGTGCAGCAAAGCGTTCAGCCGGCCGTGGCTGCTGCAGGGCCACATGCGCTCGCACACAGGCGAGAAGCCGTTCGGTTGCGCGCACTGTGGCAAAGCGTTTGCTGACAGGTCAAACCTGCGTGCTCACATGCAGACGCACTCAGCCTTCAAGCACTACAAGTGTAAACGGTGTGACAAGACGTTTGCACTCAAGAGTTACCTAAACAAGCACTACGAGTCAGCATGCTTTAAGGGGGCGTTCTCCCCTTTGAGCTCACTGGGGGAATGATGGACTCAGAAAGGTTTCCTTTTTTGTTTATTTAAATCAGACTTTACTGGCCTCACTCCCCTACTTTTCCTGTTACCGAGCACTGAAAGGGAGGAGTGTTTTCTCTGCAAGGATCATGAGGCAAATAGATTGAGGACATGTTTTAACAAAACCTTTTAGTCCCTCCTTTGTCTTCTCTTTCCTCATCTGAAAGTAGGGAGAAAAGTTTCCGATGCTTGATTTAGGTTGCCACCTGCTTCGATAAGATTTGTGTCCTTCTGGGGCTGTTTTCAGAATCTGTGAAGATAAATAAAGCACAGCACATCTAGCTCATCATTTTCTGAAAATCTATTTACGTCCACATCTATCCTCGTCCCTTGTTTTTTTTTCTTTTTCAACCCATGACGAAACAACACTGAAGCACAAATCCTCTCCGATCTCTCTCTGTCTTTCTGGGACAGGAATATCACAGGAATTTAAAGCATGAATCGCTTCCTCAGTTTTCCTGCAAAGGGATACAGAGAACTTTTATATTTAATGTTTTTTTTAAGAAAAAACAAAAAGAAAACATTCATAATGTAAGGATACATCTGGTATCCTGCTTTTGGTGGAACTGACCTCGTACTGAACTTACAAGGAGATAAAGCATCAAAACAAAGAAAGCACACGGCATTTGTTCTCTGCAAGTAAACAAAATACTTTCTTCCTTTATATACACATGCTTTGCCTACTGTATACTGTGCTGGCTACTGACACATCCACACTGAACTGTGAGGAATTTAAAGTACAAACCTTTCATGCTAGGTATGGTGAAGTACACCTTAATAGTGGGGAAATATTCATTTGGCAATTTTTCTTGCAGCCAGTGTCTTGTGAGGACACAGACATACAAGCTGGTCTCTCTTTCTCTCTTTTTTTAAACTTATTTTTGGCATTTTGTGCTTTACTTGAAGGTAAACAGTGGGAAGTGAGAGGGAATTAGGGAAACAAACTGGACTTCCATGGCTGAAAAATCCCACTTAGTATTCCTCAACAAACTGTGTTTTCCTACAACCTTAAATTTGATGTTATTTATTTTTACTCGTCAATGTCAGAAGAGGATCCAGACATTAAAAATGTTCTGATTCTCCTCAAAAGGTCAAACCTTTCTCAAGTGTTATAAAGTATAGTGTTTTTGTTGCCAGTGGGCCACACAGTATTCAGCTTTGAGGTCTTTTTTATGTGTCTATTTATTGCCTAATTTATTTATTTATACTTATGATTTTGTAGATGTATTCATTTTGCACTTTACTTTGTTATATTTTGCCTTTGTTACAAATATGCCAAAGCATTTGACACTTTCTAATTACATAAAACCTTTTTACTTTTGTCCGCCACTTTAATTATAAAAACTACTGCATGCAAAAAAATAACAATAGCCTAATAATGGAATCTATGCCAATTTTATGAATCTTTGGGATATTTTGCCAAACCTCTTAGATAATAGGCAAATTAAGCAAATTTCTGTCTTGGGCAATATTTCATTCATATCTGATAGAGCAATAATGCATGATATTTTTGAAGAGAAGCGAGTCATAACTGCTTGTAACATCTTGATGTTTTCAAGAACCACTATTCTATGTAGTTATGAGAAATGAAATTTCAGGGAGTTAGTAAACCAAGTTAGTGTTAAATATGGAGGGTTGGGTCAGGAGCTCTCTATTTAGAGCAATTGTGACAATGTTGTGATTCTTTGAGGCTTTCTCGTGTGACTTCTGTGACTATAAATCGAACGGATCAAATTACAGAGGGCAGAGAGTCAGTTTTTCCAATCTCTGTTGATTTAGGATGTAATATTATCTAAAACAATTGCCTCCTAGTTATTATTCTAGCTTGGCATCATTAGCTTGTTGACAATTATGTCTGTGTACGCATTGGGAGCTGCTGGTGCTTCCAGGGATTCCAACAGATTGCACAACTTCTTTTGACAGAGAGCTCTGGTTTGGGTCGGGACGGGTCTTTTTGTACATGGTTTATGCACTGCCTGCCTCGTATTATTATTCTAAAATATTGTAGAAAGTAGAAGGTACTACCGTATAGGCCTCTGGTGCTGAAACATGGATGAAAACACGAGCCCAAAACAAGAATGATTGAGAGTTTTGGTACTTTGTATGGTTTGAATTGTCGAACAAACACAACTTTACAACAGCTGTGGTGCTGAACATGGGGCTCTTGGACCCTAAGTAGTCCTTGAGTCAGTCCCTGCTCAGCCCTTATGAGGTAATCGATAATAAAGAAGACATTTCCTCCTATGAGTTGGTCTTTCTCTCTCAGTTTGAATCCCATCAAAAGATCAGTTTTTCCACACGAGCCGACAACACTCATTAAACCGCCTGCACAATTTCAGGTTGTTTTTCTTTCCATCATCTCCGGCTCTTGTGAGGTTGTGGTGGTGATCCCCAGTGCATTTATAAGGATTGTTCAGAGAGAAGAGAAGACATTTGGTCAATATTTCAGCACCAGAGTGCATCAACAAACACTTAGACTCTACTATGAACTACTGTAGCCTACTATAGCCACAAGCTAGTTTACCTATTCTTATATAAAAGCACTTCCTGTTACGAATTATATCTTACAACCTTTTTTTTTGTTCAAAGACAGTAGCACAATGAAAGAGTTTAGATTCAGGTAGACAATGCCTTGTATGTAGAAATAACCTCTTTCTCCTTTTTCTACTATGATGAATCAAAGGTTAGAACAACAACAAAGATGCTGATGTAACACAAGCTATGTTGTCTTTAAATAACACGTGAAAATATGCTTGAAAATGGCACATGGTATAAAGACACCTTTATTACACGTTGTGTCATTTGACAACATATTTGTGTGACTGCATCTTCAACACACCTTTTTTAAGAGTGAATGAAAACTCGACTATTTTGCGGCAAGAGGTGACTTTGGAGTCCGATTATTTCTACAGATCTGTATAGAGTGACAGTGACGATGATGATGATGATGATGATGATGATGATGATGATGATGATGATGATGATGATGATGATGATGATGATGATGATGATGATGATGATGATGATGATGATGATGATGATGATGGTAATGAATTTTTCTGGAGCTTCCTGCTTTGTTTTGAGTTCTTCCACTGAGGTTTATTTTTTGGGGCCTTCAGTGGTGGTTTGAAATGATGTAAAGCACAAAGACGACACTGGGCATTTTGTTTCACTTCCTAAATAAAAACTAGTTTAAAAACAAAAGTCACGTGTTGAGATGTACTTCTTTTCTTTCACAAATTATCACCATTTATATTTGTGCAATATTTAGTGGTAACAAACATCAACTTTGTTTTTGTTATTGACTTTTGTTTCAGCTGAACAATCTGATTAGCCCCCTAAAAAGAGGTTGCTATGACAACTTTGCTGGTAACCAGGGACTTCTCGGAAATGCACTGCAAACCTTAAATCATCCAGACATTACCCAGAGGAGCAAATGTCTGATTAAGTTTGAATGGACATCAAACAGTCTTTACCCGACCAGCTTCCTATTCAAAGTCTGTGTAATCTCCAACTGGGCCAAAGAGTTCACGGCGAGCGAGTGGGTGTGTTGATGGCCTTTCTATCATGTGGCTGGTGTGAAAAACAAAAAAACAAACATCTGAGAGTAAAGAAGAAAGGGGATTTACAACAGGATTGTACACGATTGTAATTTCTTTTCACTAAACAATATTTTGCTAAGAGTCAACATTTTTACAAACCCATCAAGTGATTCGAACCTGAGCAAATTAACTACAGGTGTGAAAATTTCCCTCAGTTTAGATTCTGGAAAATGTGTAGTTTAAGATGAGACAACCTTCAGGGTTATTTTCTCATACTTGACCAAACTCCTCCAGAGCCACAGACGATATTATTCAGTTGTTTTCACTGGCCGAGCAGCACTATTGAGGATGAGTAAACCGACCTTTATGCGTTAAATCAATGGAGTGACCCTTTAAATAAAGCATTTACAACTCTGCATGTTAACAGCTGCTACACAAATGCCATAAAGTTCCTTCAGAGTGATCTTTACAGCTTCTACACATGTACACTGGTGAGTTAAGGAAAAAGAGTAGCCGCTATAGTATTAAGCATATTGATAAATCATCATGCTTAATAAACAGCATGGACATACTGTGAGCATTTTAGTTAACAGCAATAATAAAATAATCAGTAAAGTTTAATAAATGTTGTTTTTAGCCCCTGTGCTTTCATTACTCTGTAAACGGTTAATTAGTTGATGATTTGCCTCCGGTTTAAAAAACTGCAACTGATTATTCTCTCTCTCTCTCTCTCTCTCTCTCTCTCTCTCTCTCTCTCTCTCTCTCTCTCTCTCTCTCTCTCTCTCTCTCTCTCTCTCTCTCTCTCTCTCTTCTCTCTCTTCTCTCTCTCTCTCTCTCTCTCTCTCTCTCTCTCTCTCTCTCTCTCTCTTCCTCTCTCTCTCTCCCTCCCCCGTGGCAACTATGCAGAGGTCAAATCTCCAAGTGACTGTGTGTGAGTGATTTTAATTGCTTTGTGTGGGGTCCCATACATGAACAAGAAAGCCAATGTCGGGGCAATGGTATTTTAACCTTGTGACACACTGTGGGTATGTGTAAGTATGTGTGGTGTGAGAGTAGTGTATGTGCACATGTGTGAATGTTAACGTTTTGTTTCCTTAAATAAAATCATTTTTAATTTGTTGTATTATGCAGTATAATATTTTGGTAAAAAAAAATGCATTAATGTTGTAAATGTGGAGATAAAAGCCTTTCAGATGACATATATTAAACTGAATGTAATAAAGTTTAACAGTATGCTTTTTTATTGATGTAATAAACTTAATGAGATGATGCTCCCGTTAATGATCATAATGGCTGCTCATCCATTTTCAAAGGTCAATCAGTGATCTATAATCATTTACTGTACATGGTAATACAAATCCTGTAAGGTAATGACACAATGACACTGTAATTTATTTTCTCTTTTAAAGAGTCAACCTTTTTCAAATATATAATAAGACATCAGGATAGTTTAGTTTAATTATCTTTTCTGCCACACATGCTGAATCTTGGCCTGAATGTAGGCCTCTGTCAATATGTGTGTGTTTGAACGTGAAAAGGAGCCTTTCTATCAATGTCATCTGGTGTTTTTGAACTCCATAAATTGGTCTTTCAGTTTATGTTGTTAAAGTCAAAAACTCCTAATTTACAAGATCAAAGTCATACATGTATGAGAAAAAGAATTGAATATTCTCTGAGATTAAAAAGTGTTTTGTTGTGAAGGAACAACATCCTTAGATCAAGCTCATCACAAAAACAGACGCTGTCGCTTACTGCCTATAGTGCCTGCAATGGATGACCTACATTCCCCATATTATCATAACTATCATACTTGTATGTTTTATACTTTAAAGACACTATTTTCCCAATTTTTGTCTCGTAAATATAAGACTATATATGAGAATATCACTTTTTTTCTCAATAATGTACGTCTTCAATCTTGGTAATTTTTAGTTTTTTCCTCAGCACATGACCCCCCTCCCCTGGCTCTTTAATTGTTATTTTTATTTTGCCTCCATACACCATCATAGCTCTGTAAGGTTCCTCCGCACATCACTGGTGTGAGCTAAATGCTAATGTCAGCATGCAAACATGCTCACAATGACAACATACTGATGTTTAGCATGTTAGGTTAACGTGTTAGCATACATTAGATTCATATCTTATATTCTTTTGACAGATGTTTATCTCTAAATTTGAAATTCATTATGCACATTTTACCAACGTTAACCCACCCAGCTGGCTTCAACATACAACACCACATTAGCTTTAGCTCCAGAGTAAATTTGGCATGACTAACCATCACACACTCAGCCATGATCAGTATTAAAGAGGGTCTCCATGACACAGTAATGTAGATCACTATTGGCCACATGGAAGATCCCATTGACTGTGATTGGCTACCACCTGCCAGTACTTCACCTCTAAAGACAAATGACCTTCTATTAAAAGGTGATTGATTTTCTCCTATTGCTACTAAAAATATAGATTTTCTTATATTGCCTTTGGTCCACTAATGATACTAATTCTTATATTCACTGGACCCGAAAAAAAGGCTTCCTAGGTATAATAGCTATTGTCAATGTGTGTGTGTGTGTGTGTGTGTATTTTATACGGACAACAGCTATGAAATCCATACTAGCATGATTTCACTTTGTGTTATACTCTACTTTACATTACAGCAGTCTGGACCTGTATGGATCCACTGTAAGAGATGGAGCATCACAGTTGGGTTTAATCGAAGAGGAAAAACATCGAAGAAATTAGAAATCCTGTGAACACAGAGTTGTACCTACACAACTTGATGACATCTACAGCTGAAGAGCTCACTACACTGTTAACTTGACAACATCTTGAGATCAAAATGGATATAAAATGTATCTGTTTTGTACATTTGCATACTGATTCCTGCACCATTTGTACTACTTTCACACAATACTGTTCATTATTTTCTCTAATCGTCAAACTAAAAGTCATCCAGTAGGACCCACTGACTATGTGAAAAAAGAACACTTTTAGGCTAAAAAGTGCTGTTGGAGAGCATATTATATTGTACAAATGTCCAACACATTGGAGTGTGTGTGTGTGTGTGTGTGTCACTACCTGGACAGCGGAGGATCTGGCAGGTTGTGTATTTAGCTCCTTCATTTGCCCCGCAAACACAGTGACTATCATTATCATTTGTGTTAAGAGTGAGAAATTATTCAAAATGATTTAAAAAAAACAAAAAACAATTAATAAAATCAGAAAACCAACAACCACTTGCTCTGTGTGCGTGAGTGCCTATTAAAGTTGGTGTGTGTGTGTGTTCAAGTTATCTGCATGCACAGAACAAAGAAAGAAAGACTGTGAAACAGAAAGAAAAGCCTCATATAGAGAATATTTTATTTATCGCTTCAAAGCATTTAAATATGCAAATTCCTGTTTCCCATGATGTCTGACCTTCTAGCCTTCAGCAGGTGAAGGGTATTAATAGTTCATACACTGTCCCATATGTAGTTTTAACCTTAAATCATTCATAGAGCAGAAGGGCGTTGAAACTCAAACCCACACAGTGAGCACCTTTACTATTTTGGTCATGTTTTAGCAAAAAATCTAGACTGAGAAAATAAATCATTACTTCTTTATGCGTCTGAAAAATATTCTATTCTTCTAATAGTCAGTAACTTGTCCCAAAGCAATCCTGGACTTTATGACCACTGTCTAAGTTGTGCATTAACAAAAGTGAGATCCTCTGTGGTTAAAAACTGAAAGCTCATCCCACAGTGAAATGAGCTGCAGGTGCTCTCAGGTGATTTGTCTCAAATTCATTCATACCTGATATCACATGACGAGGTGCGAAGGGGTGAGAGAAGAGCACGCCCTACATGATCTGCCCCATCTGTAAAGATGGGAGGGGAAGCTTTGAGTACAGTTCATGGGGATGACTAGGAGTCTTTAGTGTTGTTTTTAAAAAATGTACGTCTTTTTTAACAAATGAGGATTTCCAAGTATTGTGCAGCTTCTAACACTCTAAAAAAGTTTGAAAGTAGTTTTAAGTACGATTTGTGAAAAGTTATGTAAACGCTGCATAAGAAAATACTGATGGACCAGAAGCCGGTCGGTAAAAGCTGTCGCCAGACTGGAAGTGGTTCACGACAACAACAGACCAAAAAAACAAAAACATTTTGTGACATGACGTAACGTAACGTACGGTGACGTAACATACCTGGACCGTGACGGACCGTGATGTGTTCTGACGTGACTAACTGATTTTAGCCAACAAAAAGTGACAGTTAGTCTTAGGCATGAAAAACACTCTGTTAGGATTAGAAAAAGGCACGGATGGAGTAACCCGGGAACTGAGCCCCACTCCCTCAGGTGGAAGTCCTGTGTTTTGGGACCCATACACCACGCCAGCCAATCATCATGTGCGGCAACTCGCTATTTTGTACTATTTCATATGCTATTAATACTTTGCATACACACACAATAAATATGTGAAACACACACAAATTACTGCACATTACTTTGCATGAGACCTATCTGAACAATATGACATGCTTAATGATAGCTAACATTTTATCATATACTGTATTTCTTACAATAGACTCCTGTCTATCCTATAATAATCCTATATCCTAGATCCGAGAAAAAGGATCAGCAGAGATGCCATAAAAACCCTGAAGCTTGGAGTTTGGAAATGCTCAATACTTTGAGATTGTACTCCCAAGAAGAACGACAGAATGACCCCTGTCTTCAGGAGGAGAGGAAGAAGTTGGGTGACTTTATTATAGAGCCACAAAGTCTGCAGAGGGAAGAGATAAGGGTGGATGAGGGATCCACAAAACGGGAGCACACTCTCAGTTTCCTGTTTCCTCAACATTGGCTCTTTGTGCCTAGACCAAACCATTCAAAAAATTAATTTGTAACAGTTTTGGGACACATTGACGAATGATGTCATCATATGCATATAAGGGCTTCGGATCAGGAAATGCTTAAACAGTCTGTGTCATTCTGGAAGGGGATTACAAAAGATGTACAGTTTTTGTTGTAAAAGTAGGCGGACTTACTGGAAACATTATCTCAGGTTATTTTTTTAGGTTGTTTTAAACAGATACTTAGTATCGGATTGGCACATACCTACTTTAAGCCTTAATTCATTTAAGGTGCAGACTGCAGAAGTACAAAATAAATGAATGAAAGAAAATGTATGTCTTGAGCTGTTTGTAGTTTTTTCACAACTGCTGTGACACCTTCCAGCTCTGGGGCATGTTTACCTCTCTGGAAAAAAATGTGTATTTTTTGTTTTTTATTTTATTTTCTAAAATATGGATATTTATGCCTGATAACATAGGGCCACACAGAGCAAGTGACTTTCAGTGTCTGTGCAAATGGATGAATATGTATATAAGCTTAGAGTGTAATATCACGGTTCACCAATCTGATAGGGAACATATAGGGAACACAAACACACATATACACACACACACACACACACACACACACACACACACACACACACACACACACACACACACACACATACACACACACACACACACACACACACACACACACACACACACACACACACACACACACACACACACACACACACACACACACACAAATATCTCAATGCAAACACCTGCAGCGTAGAAGCCGTATGTAGGCAAGTATGGAAATAAACATACTCACAAATGTACAGATGAAATTACATTTTAAGCAAAGCAGTCACATTCACACGTACCAAACACATAAACACACGCTCCAGGAGGACTATGCTGCAACACAATATCACCAATTACCACAGCAAAAACGTTTTCATAATTAGCGAAAATATATTCACTATGAACGAAGTGAAAACTCATACAGGATGAATGATAATGGGGCAAAAAAAAAAGCTGTACTGACTGGTGTTTTTTCTGCTATATTTAATATCCGGCATCATTTAGCCAGAAACTCATAAAATCAGTGTCTTTGTCCAGTTTCCAACTTACAGTTTTTTTCGATTGAATAAACACTAAATTCTAAAGTGTTGCCCAATTATCAAAACCTTACACTCAAGGAGCAAAACTTGGCCCCAGATTTGCACCACTGTAAGCACAATGAGTCCGTTCACACTTTGTGCAAAACAATACACACTGTGATTTGAAACACTAACACACACGTCTATGCATTAGACACAGAAGTATATCAAGATGTCACTTCCTTGCAATTCTAAAGCACTGACTGTAAAATTACCACACCTATGAGCCAGTTTATTGAACACTGCCATCAGGTGTGCAAACACAAGATTGCTTAATTGTAGACACACCAATCAGGTTTAAGCACTATAAAAATGCAGCAGGTGAGTTCACCAAGCTTAACCAAAATGGAAGGAAGAGGAAGAGGAAGAGTGAGGATGAGAGGGGGAATCGGAGAAGGAGGAGAAGAAGGAGGAGAAGAAGGAGGCAGAGGCCGTGCCAGAGGCCGTGGCCGTGGCCGAGGAAGAGGAAGAGGAAGAGGAAGAGGAAGAGGAAGACCTCAAGCAGGAGTAGGTGAAGCTCAAAGGAGAAGAGGTCCAACTTTAAGCAATGAAATTCGCGCAACTCTTGTGGACCATGTTGTGAACCATGGATTGACGCTGAGGGAGGCTGGACTGAGAGTCCAGCCAAATCTCAGCAGATTCACCGTGGCATCTGTCATAAGGGCATTCAGACTGGAAAACAGGTAAAAAAATGACCTGTTTACAGCTTCTTACTGTATGCACCCCATATCAGCACTTTTGATACCCCTTCCTGTGACATTTTACAGTAGGTTACATGTATTTTGTTCTACATAGGATTGAGGGTCGAGTACAACGAGGAGGAAGGGCTCCCATTTTCACACCCCTGCAGGAGAGGGAGATTGTGAATATGGTTTTGGCAAATAATGCCATCAGGCTTCGTGAAATCCAGGCCAAAATTATTGAAGACCAAATCATCTTTCATAATGTGAATCAGGTCTCTCTGTCCACCATAGCTCGTATCCTGAAGGCACATCAGGTACAAATGAAACAGTTGTACCGAATGCCTTTTGAGAGGAACTCAGAGAGGGTCAAACAGCTGCGGCATGAGTATGTGGAGGTATGTATTGTTCACTTTAGCACTCTGATGTTGCATACTGCACACATAACCTTTTTTTACATGTAAATGTACTGTACACTAAATCTATGCTGAACTACACAATCTTGTCTTTCACTGTATTTTAGAGAGTTTTACAAATGGATGCTGAGGCCATTCAGCATGAGTTCATCTACATAGACGAGGCGGGGTTCAACCTCTCAAAGGTCAGAAGGAGGGGAAGAAATGTAATTGGCCAGAGGGCAATTATTAGTGTCCCGGGGCAACGTGGGGGTAACATCACCCTTTGCGCGGCAATCACCCAGAATGGGGTTCTCCACCGCCATGCCAACATGGGTCCGTATAAAACACCTCACATCCTTACATTTTTGGACAGAGTATACAACCTCACAATCATAAATAACATGCAGATCCAATACATTGTCACCTGGGACAATGTTTCATTCCACCGCTCTGCTCTGGTTCATAACTGGTTTACGCAGCACCCACATTTCACAGTCCTTTTCCTGCCACCATATTCTCCATTTCTTAACCCAATTGAAGAATTTTTCTCGGCATGGCGGTGGAAGGTTTACGATCTGCACCCCCTGGCTCGGGTAGCCCTCATTCAGGCCATGGAGGAGGCCTGTGACCAGATTGAGGCCACAGCCATACAGGGGTGGATACGGCATGCACGGCGATTCTTTCCCCGCTGTCTTGCAAATGAGGATATCGCCTGTGATGTGGATGAAATTCTCTGGCCAGATCCAGCTAGGAGAAGAGACCAACAGTAGCAATTTATGTGCTGTGTTTTCTTTTTTGGGGGGGTTCTTTTTTTTTTTCGTCATGTTGGCTTGAGTATATGGAAAAAAATAAATAACATTGTCAACAGCATTAGTCTTGTGTCCTGTGTGGTGTCTACAGTAATGCATACAAGTGTTCACTGTGTGTATTGTTTTGCAAAAAGTGTGAGCAGATATTGTGTTTACAGTTGTGCAAATCCGAGCGATGTTTTGCAAATTCACTGTGTGCTTCATTCATACTACTCTATGCACTTAGAAGCAGAATTAGCCGAAAGTGTTTAAGGTTTTCAACAGCAGAGTGTAACTGGTGCAAACAGAGTTAAGTCATATGCAACGTGTGTGTTTCATATGGTAAAAAAATATGGTTTTGATAAGTTAGTGTATAGTTTTTACAAGAGTGGTTCATTTTGCAAAGGAGTTAAGGTGTTTTGCTAATTGGGTATGTGGTTGTGCTATTCGTGTGTTGGGTTTTGCTAAACAAAACAAAACAATCAAAATTGTGTTTATTCGATCGTAACAAACTGTAAACATTTTACTCATTATTAAAAAAGCAGCTGAAAGACTTTAGTGGTGTGACCAAATACGGAGAGGAGAGAAAGAGAGGAAAGAGGGTGAGAGGAGAGAAGACAGACAGAGGAAGAGACATAGATAATGAGACAGAGATGGAGAAAAGACGGTGGAAGTCAGAGAGGCAGTGAGGAGGAAAGAAGTGTCAGGAGGCCCTGACGAAACTCAACCTGAGCTCTAAATGGCTCCTTAACAAGAGGCTGAGACAGCAAAATGAAATTATACACATACACTCACAGTCACATTCACTCACACAGACATCCACAGGACCCAGCATGTGCACGTGTACAAACATGCAAATGAACTCGTGTGTGATACATATTTTGTTGCACTCACACATTTGTTTATCGCCCTGATGCATGGCGTTAATTGCTACAAACAGGTTGCATGCAAACAGGTACAACCCCACTTGAGTATGGTGCTCACACATTTGCATTTAACACACTCAAAGACACACAACCACTAACACACTATTGTATCTACGGTCAAAAGGAGTTGATATGCATTGCACACACAGACACACACACGCACGCACGTATAACCCCCCAAACACACATTTAGCTTCACACATGGTGATAGGTCTTTTAAAGGGGTGTTTCACACCTCATCGCATTTCAATTAGTAGGTAAGACAGACACACACATGCACATACACACACACACACACAGAGCTTGACAGTCTGTCCGTTGGGTGAAGAAGATTCATTTGGATTCTCATCTCTTCTCCTACCACTTCCCCTCTGTATGTGCCCTTTCTTTTCACTCTCCCTCTTTCTCTACTTATCTCCCCTCTGTATATTCACTTTGCTCTCCCTCTCCCTCTCTCTCTCTCTCTCTCTCTCTCTCTCTCTCTCTCTCTCTCTCTCTCTCTCTGTTTCTGTCTTTCTCTCTATATCACTGTGAGTGACAGTGGTTTGACCTCCTGGGTTGTCAGGGGAGGCTGTTGCCCAGACGGCCTGAAAAGAGGAATCTTTCCCTTGGTGCAAGTCTATCCTGCAGCCACCTTTCCAACCCGGCACATGTACATATAATACTTACATGACGAGTGTGGCTTTGAAAGATCATCAGGGAGAAAGCTCAGGTAGAGCCAAAAAAAGGAGGGATTCCTCCCTCATAACAGACACACATGCAATAGCTAGACAGAAATAGCCGTAGGAAGATGGAAGGAAGAAGTCAGACGATCAGACATATTGTAAACAAGCCAATTGTTTAAACGATACGATAAACTTAGCAACACAGGGAGATCAATGTAAGGTTTAAGGATGCATTATCATCTTTTAAGTCAGGCTTAAATAGGCTGAGTAACAATTTTACTTTTGAAATAATATTTGTTAATTTCACATTTTATCACATCTCTGGATGGAAGAAAAATGGTAATCTTGCAAACGATAAAATACAGAGAGCACATTAGAAATGATCATGTTTTTCTTCTCCCTTATGTGCAAAACAAAGTTAACCCAAACGATGACGCAAAACTGCAATACAAACTGAACCGTGGGCCGCGTTGCACCCCTACTGTGCACAGGTGAGAGATTTGGATACACTGTGTCAAGTCAAAAATCCCCTGCAGCCTGCATAAAAAAGATTCATCATTCCTCTTTTTGTCATGAATTTTTAAACAATGACAGTTTAATATTTTTAACACTTTCCCAAAGCCTATAAATCCATATAGCTCAACTTATTCTCACGGACAGGTTCCTATATCTTAGGAAAATTTACACACAACCTTTTGCAATGTGATGTTTTATGTTTTTATGCCTTTCCCTGTTCTTTGCCTGTGATGTTCATCTCTAGTCTGAGTTTACTGAAAAATTCCTCTGTTATCCTCTCAGCTCGGACTGGAATAGCTCTTATCCTACAGTGCAACTGTTGGATTGTGAACAGGGTGGTTTTTGTGATCTAAAACAGAGCAGTGTGATGTCATATGAGTGACACACAGGTAAGAGGAAACAGACAGAGGTCACACATAGGTCAAGAAGGAGTGTAAAAGCTGTCTTATGGTTGTGTATGTGAGGATAGATTGGGTATAAATTGAATCCTTTCCAATTGAGAAACTATTGTCCGTTTACCCCCTCTAAAACACACACACACACACACACACACACACACACACACACACACACACACACACACACACACACACACACACACACACACACACACACACACACACACACACACACACACACACACACACACACACACACACACACACACACACAGATACACACACTGTTATGGTGAGACAGGTGTTAGGCATGAAATTGATTCCACCCTCCCCTCAATACACACGCCACAAACGCTCTCCTTCTCACTTTCACTCCTCCCTTATCTCTAAGCTACCATCCTCGTCTTCTTCTCTCTTTCTTCATCCTCCAGATCCTTTTTTACACACTGATATATTTTTATTTCTTGTCTGATACGACCAACAGCGTGTCACAACTCTTGCAGGCCACTTATCAGTGTTTGTGTTTTATTTTGCCTCTGTATGTTACGACAAACTAAATGTCAGATTTCTTGAAAAATGTATGCTGCTGTAAATTTACAGGCAGATGCATCATGTGAAACTCCGCTCTGTTGCTTCTCACACCCACACAGATTTATTGTTTTTTTTTCTGAGAGAAAAAAACCCACCATTTATGGGTGATAATGTTTTTTTTCTGTAATCTCTCTCTTTCTCTAATGTGTCTTTTATTGCACCAGTACAGAACAAAGCCCTCAGGCGCTGCACATACACACACACACACACACACACACACACACACACACACACACACACACACACACACACCTCTATCTACCTTACACACATATAAACACATGGCACATACTCAAACATAGCACAATACAGTATGTTTGGCTTTATATAAACAGATTGCACAATATATAAGACACACACACTCAACTTTACATCTACTCACGCACACAAGCATAAATACACACGCGGTTGAAGTCATGATCTAACGGTGAGGCACTAATTCTGTGTCGTTTGTCAGTTCCCTGACAGTTGCTCACACAGAACAATAACTGGTTCTGGGTTTTTAGCTGGTTTTATGAGCGTGATGCTGTATTTTACTGTCAGCCCTCGGCTACAGAGCAGAGACACAGACGAAGGAGAAACAGAGACGGAAAGTGGAGGAGACAGAGAAACCAGACATTGCAAATGAGGGAGGAGAAAATGGCTGTATGTGTATGTGTGTGTGTGTGTGTGTGAGTGTGTGTGTGTGAGTGTGTGTGTGTGTGTGTGTGTGTGTGTGTGTGTGTGTGTGTGTGTGTGTGTGTGTGTGTGTGTGTGTGTGTGTGTGTGTGTACCCTGTTGCCAGTGCTATTAAAATTGTATTACACCAGGCTTTTAGAACATCGACCATCAGCCAAGTAACTTTACCTAATAATTTTTTAAAAACCTCAGTGCTTTGTGCATGTTAGGGCTCCTCCCCAGTGTGTGTGTGTGTGTGTGTGTGTGTTTGTGTGTGTGTGGTGTAACAGTTGGAATTGACGATCTGTATTTGTATAAGACCTTTAAACCATGTTCTCGCAGGATACACAGATATGCACACATGAGCCCCCTTTCAGACATGTCATCTGTAAATGCGCCACAAAATTCCAATGTTTTCATTGGATTATGTTTGAAAATGGCGACACTTTTATCTAAAAGTTGCTCCGGTAATAGGGACAAGTCACAGTTATGTCACAGAGCTGAGCATTTAGAATGTATAAATGGTTCGTTTTTGCAAAAATAAAAAATAAAAATGAAAGGCTCTCCTCTGTGAGAGAGTTCTCAAAGAAGCCAAGCAGCAATGAAGATTCTGCTGGGGGAGCTATTTCCAACTGATACATGGATGTTAATTATTATTTAAATCAACAATACGAAAAAAAAGGAAGCAGCAAAATGCAGTGGCAGGAGCATTTTAGCAGGGTGATGGTGAGTACTGTGCCTGAACTAATGCAGTGTTTCATTAAGAGCATCACTCCTGTATCACCACCATTTTGTATCACGATTAACCATTGTTATGCTTTGATGGAAATTGTCACGCCCCCAAAAAAAGAAAACTTTAAATTGAAGCTGTAATTGAATTGAAAAAAAAACTTCTCATAACAGAGTGTGAAAGAGTGAAATCCAAAAAGCCATTACTTCAATAGAGAGACGAACACACGCACACGCACACACACACGCGCACACACACACACACACACACACACACACACACACACACACACACACACACACACACACACACACACACACACACACACACACACACACACACACACACACACACACACACACACACACACACACACACACACACACACACACACACACATATATATTAAACTGAAGGAGACAGAAAAAGAGTGAGTTATCTGTTTATGTATGTCAAATCCCACATTTCACATGATTTGCTCTAAATAAACATTTTAAAGCCAGTGACACCCCCTGCACTACGATGGCTCTCTCTGTGCTTCGCCTTCATATGTTGAGATGTTTTTAGAGATAAGTATTGACCACAAATGATATGCCCATGAATAAACTCACAAGTCCGGAAATCAGTCACTCAGGACTAAAAAGTATTATCAACGAAGCAGCATTTTAATGACTGCCTTCTTTCACCCGGTCTCTTTTAACTTCCAAATGTGTGAGGCCTGAAATCTGATCAAAAAATGAATAAAGAGGAAAATTGTTCATTCCCGTTCTCTGATATAAAAACAAATAGAGTATACAGACAGAGTGTCCAGTATGTACACATTCACACTATACTTTCCCAAGCAGATGTCCCAGAAAACACAAAGACAACTCCCTCAAGGTGACACCGTCCCAAAACCAGCAACCAATGCTTTGTCTGTGAGATAAAGAGTAAGACAAAAAAAGAGAGAAGAGGGAGAGAGAGGAAAAAGGGGGGTTGGGGTGGAGGGGTGGGGGCGGGTGCATGCGGCAAAACAGAGAAGGACAGACTGAAGTCATTCAAGCTTTTCTTCCCCCTGAATAATCCCAGTTTTGTCCAAATTTAGTTGGAGATTGTGAAACATCCAGTCCTTGACATCAGCCAGAAAGTCATGTAACAGCACCAACTTAGCTTCTGACTGAGTTTCTCTCCTTCTTTCGTTCTCCATCACTCTATTATTTTTCCCTTCCCTCATTTCTTTTACTCTCCGGATTTTTCTCCCTCTGTGTCAGTCAGTGATGCAATATGTCTCGGTATCTGAGCCAGGGTTGTTTGGGAGGAGGTTAAAGTGGCCTATTGGTACTTTTCTAGAAGATCATTATTTTTTTATATAGATATAATAAAATCATATGGGTAGGAAGTAGGGTGAGGAAGTACTCCCCTTTTCATCAGGACCTGTTAGCTAAAGTTAGCTGCTCAGCTCTGAATGTCCAAAAATCCTGATCAACTTGGTTTAAATATCAATGTGATGTATTCAAAATCTGACAAATGTTTGCTATCCACTAGCATTAGCTGCTGTAGGTCAGTGCTGGACTGCAGCGTACACTGTACGGGGCTTTAAAAAAAAGTGCACAGGCAGCTTGCGTTAATTAGTTTCATTTTATTTACCGTATCACTCTGTTGGTCTTTGAACAGCAAAACACGCATCTTTGCAAACATTTTGAATATCAAAATGACAATGACAAGAACTCCCACACACTGTCTGCCATGGTGGTATATCCTTCTATAAACATCTTACAGACGGGCTTGCATACACATTCACCAGATAAAAGCCAACAGTTTTATCTTGCAGTTTCGCTATCTCATGAAATAAATTCTGTTACAGCTTAAAAAATTGCAGCAATGATCCTGTCCTTGATTTTATGGGCGACATTTGGGTTGAGGGAGGGTATGGGATATTTTGTATCGTATTTAGGGGTTATTATTGCACTCTGGATCAAACCCTGTGTCCGCGGGTGGGACACAACAACCTCCCCACAGAGCATAAAGCTTACAAGTTCACAAAAACTGAAAAGTTAAAGAATTCTCTGGAGTAACCGTAGTTTAATGCACAATTAAATTTATTCAATTGTCAAGTCTTGCGAGGGTGGATGGTGGCACAGGGCAGGACTGTCAGAGAGGCTCTACTGACTCGACAGACTCCTCCTCCGCAGACTCCACAGACTCGTCCCCCACAGACCCCACAGACTCGTCCCCCACAGACTCATCCCCCACATGTAAAAACGGCAGAGCGTCACGATGAACAACATAATCTGCCACGTTGGGGAGTCCGGACACCACGCAGCAGCTCAGGGCGCTGCGGAAAATCTCCATGTCACAGGCCTCAGACCACTCATCAGTGGTTGCGTCGTAGCTCTCGACGTTATAGGAGGTGGTGAAGCCGTTGAAGCCCCCGACAGCAAAGAGCCGATCCTCGAGCACTTCGATACCAAAGTTGCTACGGGGGGTCAACATGGGGGACACGTCGTGCCAGGTGTTGGTCCGGGGGTCATAGGCTTCTGCACTGCGTAGACGGGTGTTGCCATCAAAGCCACCAACCTTTGGGAGAAAAAGTCATGCGTCAAATGTTAAAATTATAAAAATTTAGTTTCTCAACACCTCTGCAGCAAAATAAAACCTGCCTTCAAAGTGTCTCTGAGTTTAAAAAAATGATCAGTGCTGACTAAATCCTTTAACGCTTCACACAGCGTGTGTGTTATGTGAGTGTCAGCAGTGTTTCATGTACTTACTGCATAGACATGGTCTGCATATGCAACGATGCCAATTCCACTGCGCCGGGAGCTCATGAGGCTGATCATTGTCCACTGATTGGTCTCTGGGCTGTAACATTCAGATGTTTGCAGGCACTCGTTTCCATTAAAACCACCACAAATGTAAACCTGGGGAGAACAGGAGGGGCTTTAAGTAATTTAACACTTTTCTTGGCTTCAACTGGTAATAAATATGTCTACACTACTGCAAGATAATTAAGAAATGATAGTTGAGATAGTGAAGAATCTAATCATCCAACTGAAAAATAAATTGGACAGAAAAATTAGATGTCAGCTTCTTGAAAATGAGTGTTGGCAGATAAGTAATAAGCAGCTGAAGAACAAATGTAAAAGATATGTTTGAGGTAATTGAGAAGCAGTGTCACCACGACATAGTTTGTTAGAGAAAACTTTCAAGTTTATGTTTTTATTTAAAACGTTCTGCTCAGCTGTACACTATCTTACTCCTTATTCTTTACCGAGCAAAATTTAAGGGATCCTCAATTGTTTATGCGGCACGCTAATGCTACAAATTAATATTTGATGTTTTTTTTAATCTTAAATAATAATATTAGTTTTGGCCTAAAAAACTTATCTCAGGGATCTAAAATCTAATACTGTACATTACCGTGCCAACATTTATAATTGCCATATATATATAATTTGATTAAATTAAATCGACTAATTAGGTTAAATTAAATAGTTCATGGATAAATGTTTAACATGTTGACCTTTCTGTTTACACCATCTTCACTCACTTGAAATACAGTATAATAATACTGCCACAGATCTCTTAACACTTCTATGCACACAACATCATTAATTCTTTAGATAAAGGTTGCTGAAGGCCTTTAGTCTGAGAATAGCCTCTGGCCAATTGCTTCACTAACTTCAATGTAAAAGGTCAAAAACGTATTTTGGAATTGTATCTGATAATTTGGTTTCTCTGTCCAAAAAGCATTACAGTCTTGTTTCAAACAGGTAGAAAGTCAAATTAGCTATGTGCCATCACTATCGTACTACTCTCTGTTACTCTGAATGATCCCCACCTTGTTGTGGAGTGTTGTGCAGCTGGCGTCGCTCCTGTGCTCGTGCATGGGCGGAATAAGACTCCACTGGTTGGTCTCTGGCCTGAAGCGCTCTGCAGTGCATAGTCGTGTATGCCCATCATAACCTCCCATGGCATAGATGCACCCGTTCAGC
This sequence comes from Echiichthys vipera, assembly GCF_963691815.1. Classification (NCBI taxonomy): domain Eukaryota; kingdom Metazoa; phylum Chordata; class Actinopteri; order Perciformes; family Trachinidae; genus Echiichthys; species Echiichthys vipera. The sequence goes on along the minus strand of NC_139838.1, from coordinate 19,554,086 downwards.
ACAGTGACGCTCACATAGCAGCGGCGGTAGTACATGGATGCCACCTCATGCCAGGTGTGTGTGCTCAGGTCAAACTTGCGCACACTGTTGAAATGCTCCACCCTGTCGAAGCCACCAACACAGTAGACGTTCCCATTGAGGAAGGCGGTGCCGTGATAGGCACGAGGACGCTCATGGTTGTTTGTCACGTTGATCCAGTAATCAGCACGGACATCGTACGCCTCAATGCCCTGGGTTGGATCCCCACCACTCCAGCCTCCAATGGCCAACAGGATGGCATTAGGCAGGCGAGGACGGGCGAGTGGGTTGCAGAGACCAGCCACATAGGGCCTGTTTGTCATGATGCGACATATGGTTTCAACGGCTTCTTTGACCATGGGCTGGCACTCAGCGTTGGTATTCACCAGCTCATTGGAAATCACATTGATCCTCACGTAGTCCAAACTCATCAAGGCTAGCCGGACCTACACAAATAAAGCAGGACAGAATCTTTGAATTCAGGATAACACCATCAGCCGAATGCTAAAAATCTAAAAATAAAAGTAAATCTAAAGTAAATGTACTGACAGTACCTTAGACAAGAGCACAGCGATGTGTCCTTGACGTTCTTCAGGAAAGTGGGCGATCCAGCGAAGGATGGCCTCATACACATCACTCTCTTTTCTCACATTGAGGTCGTCTCTATCAAGGATGTCAGCGAGTTCTTGCACAGTGAGCTGCAGGAACTCTTCAGAGAAAACAACCTTCTCAAAGTGATCAATGATATAGCGGCAAGCTCTGCGCTGCAGTTCGGATGAGAAGCAGATGTTGGTGAACTGAAAGATGCCGATGCAGTTCTTTGGGCAGAGCTGCTCCCCCAGGAAGTTGCAGCAAGTTTGCACAATGTCCATTACATTGAGCTGATCTGCTGCTAGTAGCAGCTCCTGTGCGTTTTCCTCTGTCACAGGAACAGAGCCGGTGTATGCAAACTCAATGATGAGCTGCATCATGTCAGGAGACAGGCCGGGTATTTCAAAGACCTTTTTGACTGGACTTGACCAGCGTCTGAAGAGAGCTCTGTGGGTCAGGATGAAATCACAGCAGAGGGTTGGAAATGAGCTAAATTCAATCTTTTTCTTCTCAACAATATAATAATAGTCTTGGTACATTTAGGGTCTTGTTGCAACTTGGCTCACCTACAATGGAGATCAAAATTAGAAAATAGTTTCAAAAGTTGATTTATCCTGAATTACTGTTTTTTTTATTGTCCATAATTTGATAGAATATCCGCTGTGGCTATACCACTGTTGTACTAGCATGTTTTTTTTAAATACCCAAGGCACTTCAACAAAAACCTTTATTTTGTTAAAAAGGCAGTGAGCAAAATTAGAGAACGTTTTCAGATACCTCCAAGTTATTGGTGTCAATCTGGCACTTGGTGACAATATACTTATTGTTGGACACACCCTATTTCTCTGGCAGCTCTCCTGGTTACTTTGCAAGATGGAAAGCTGCTCTAAGGTGACAGAAACCCTCAGACAGCAACTTGTCCAGATGGAGGCCAAAGGGATGACCCTCTCAGCCATCAGAGAGAGGTCGGGTGTTCCAAGACTGTGCTTTCAAGAATATTGAAACTTTACAAGGACACAGATTCATTTAAGTCCGTCAAAAAGGCTGGTCCATGTAAAACAAGTGCACGAGAGGAAAGGAATATGTGAAGACTCTCAATGGGGATTCGGTTCATGCAGCTGGAGTTACTCGCCAGTTCAGTGCTGAACAGGGCAACGATCTTTCTTGGCACACAGTGTTTTGTCATTTAAGACAATTTGGACTGAAAGCCCACTCTGCAGTGACCAAACCTCTCATCAGCAGAAAGAATGAAAAGGTGAGACTTTGCTGAGGGGCATGTTGTGTGAACAGAGAAGAACTGGTCCAGAGTGCAATTCAATTTATTTGTGTCTGATGGTAAAACATTATGTTTGGCGTAGGGACGGGAAAAGACTGAACCCAAAGTGTGTAAAGAAGTCAGTGAAATTAGGAGGAGGAAGTGTCATATTTTGACACTTGGGTTTTCTGCAGCAGGAGTTGGGCCTCTTGTACAGCTACATGGCAGAGTGAATGCAAATGTTTATGTGAACCTCCTTCGGAAACATGCAATACCTTCACTGCAATTGTCTCCCAATCTTCTGCAATTTCCATGCAAGACAATGTCCCCTGTCAGACTGCAAAACAGTTAAGCAATTCCTTGAAGCTAAGAATATTGAAACAATGAAATGGCCAGCCCAGAGTCCAGATCTAAACCCCATAGAGAATCTCTGTAAAATCCTTGGCGACAAAGTAATGGCTAAGAAACCCACTACAGTTACCGAACTGTGGAAGAGACTGAAGAAGAATGGACCAAGATCAAAACAGAGCAAAGTGAGAAAGTGATGTCCTGTGGGCGCAGATGTGGTGAAGTCATTGAAAGCAAAGGCCTCTACACTTCCTATTCATTTTTTAATCCTATAGACCTAAGAAAACATTATTTAAATCTTCTCTTCTGACACAATGGTTTCTCTTCTCAAAGTTTGCTCATTATTTTTCACATAATTAAGGTTTTTGTTGAAGTGCCTTGGTTATTCGGAAAAAAAAAAAACATGCTAGTACAGCAGTGGTATAGCGACAGTGGATATTCTGTCAATTTATGGATGGAAAAACAGTATTTCAGAATTAATCAAGTATTAATGAGTTGTTCTCTAATTTTGATCTTCACTGTAAGTTGTCACTTAAGTCATTCAATCTGTAACTGAAAATAGTGCATGTATCTTTTTGTGAAATATAGCATTGTTTTTTGTGAGGATAAATTACTGTTTTTATCATCTTGAAATGTCGAAGCTGATTATTTGAGTACTGAACACACTGCATACTAGATCTGCTTAAAATATCAGCACATATGACATTGAGACACCAGTATAGAGCCAAAAGAATACTTTATATGAATCATATCAAAAAACAATTTGGCAAAAATCATCAATCCAACTAGAATTTAACATAAAATCTGCACACCTCAAAAACTTTGGATCATGGAGGTCGATATTTTTTTTTATGCTAGCAAAAAAACCTTCATTTGAAGTGATATCTAAGAAAAACTACTATTGTGATTGGTTTGTCTCTCAGACTCTCTCATCAATAATTGTTGTCAATCAGCTGCTATGTTCTGCTTATTTAAGTGACATAAATTCATCAGCTTCCCCCTGATATAACCAACTCACAGGAAGTACAGGCTGCATCGACAGAGGACGACCCTGTGGACTTGAAATTCGACGTCCTCGACTTTGACGACTGCATCACAAAATACTCCCTCCAGACGGAGATCATTAAACACAAAGTTTGACATGCATGAAGATTGGCCTTGTTCACTCATCTTGATTGTTTTGAATGTGAGATGTTTGCGTTGGCCTCAACACGTTTGTTCGATCAGGAGAGTGAATGTGAACACACTCACGCATTATGACGACGTTCTAGAAATCTAGACCCGGGATTCCATTCTAGGATGGAATCTTATTGCATCACCACGACCAATCAACTGACAACATCCAATTTAACCTGTAGACAGTTAGATTTACATAAAACTTACGCATTATTTATTGTTATAATTTAGTTTTTATGTGTTCTGCAGTACATCAGTCAGACAGAAGGAAGGTTATGTTTCACCAATGGCAAAAACGTTATTAAAGTGGCTGCATTTTGCAGATATGCTAACCCACACTGTAAAAAAAGTTATATGATTTCGCTTATAAACACATATACTGGTATATTTTGGATTTATACTACGACATGTTTACATAATGTTCAGTATAAAAAGCATTATTGTTCTTTAACTTACTGTCTCAATGTCCCTATATTCTCCACGTCTGAAACGCTCAATTTCAGCAACTCCCAAAAAAACCCGTCTGCTCTGATAAAGTCCTTCACATCTGCGCTCTCTGTGCTCTCTGCGCTTCCTGCACCGACATTGCAACCGGAGAATGACTGTAACGCTCACTGTAGTGGTACGTCTCGCTTATAGGCCCAGTTTCTGAATTTGGGCTGTTTGCATGTTTTGGATTGAGCATTTTGATACTTTCACTGCACCTCAATCTGCATTTTTATCAAAAAAAGACATCCAAATCTAATATTTTACAATATGGAAGCTTTAGACTTATTAGGTACAACCAGACATCCTGGTGTAATTCACAACAACAGATGATAACATTTATTTTTTGTTAAAACTTTCAGATAAGTGTATATTCAAATATTGAGGTTGTACTTTGCAGTGCTATACATGCATCCATGCAGGAAGGCATTCATGCACACATATACACACAGTTCCACAGAGTCAAATACACATTAATTGCCGAAATATCTGCACACACTCCCTGGTATTAAACTGCTGCCTTCCTCAAGGGCAAACACAGCAGGTAGCCTGAGATCTAATTAGCTAGTTAGCCTTTGGTTGACTGAGTAAAGACCCCATCCAAGAGAAATCTGGGCTCAGTTTACGACGTTTTACTGTGATAAAGAGGGAATGTGTGTGGCAGTGAACAGTAGGAGAGGGCATTGTGTTGATAAATCGCTGCTAAATACAGCAGCTTCTGATTAAACAGTATCCGAGGAGATGTCCATAAAAACAAAGAGGCAGTGGAGAAGAACAGATTTCATCAAACTACTTGAACTTATTCACTGGGGTCATTGTGTCTGTTTGCAAATCACTGGTTCACTAATCTGTCTTGAAGGCAAAACAACTCAGGAGTGAGATGTCAAAACATTCAGACACAGCGTGAGCTGAATATTTACAAGGGGAATGCAGTTTCAAAGCCAAACACAGACAAAAATGAACTATAAATAACACAATGGGGCTGATAGAGTTGTTCATCAATAACTGACTTTGAAGATTTGAGCAACTAGTGTGTAACTGGCTCATTTCAAACTACTAATAATGAAATGATTCAACAGCATGATGTGTCTTTACCAGTTTGCTCTCTCATGTCTTATCTGCGGACATGTCGAGTAAGACCCTACTAAAATCAATTTGAACCATTCACACCTACGGGCAATTTTTTTTAGAGTCGTCAATGAACTTAACACATGCATGTCTTTGGACTGTGGGAGGAAACCG
>NC_139838.1:19506470-19546470 GCF_963691815.1 Echiichthys vipera | reverse complement strand
AGCAGAAATTTATTTGGCTGTGAGCTTTGGAAAAGAATAACTGACTGTTTGTTTTGTGTGTTTAAGCTTCTGTCAAGTTGAGTAAAATGTGGATGCAAATCACATGTAGCTGCCACGTTTATGTAATTTACGTGGGGTTATCCCTATGTTCCCCGGTCGCATAAGTCTCTGCTTTCGCTGATTTAATTCAGCATTTTGTTAGTGTTAGGGGTTACTGTTAGGATCAGGGTTAGGGGTTATTGTTAGGGTCGACATAGGCCTATTGGCCGAGGAATTCTGCACTGATTGTGGAAAAAATAATAGACTGGGGAATATAGTACCTTTACTGTGAAAAGCGGGGAACCTTTTTTCAAAAAAAAGGTCCACTGTTCCCCAGGCACATACAAAACATGGAACATAGGACCTGGGGAACATAGGCTCCCATCTATGTCACATATTTCCCTGCACACCAGAGAGCAGAGAGCCATGTTGAAGCTGTACGACGCTGAAGGAGATCAATACTCTGCCTATGCCTATTTTTTGCTGTCTTACCAAAACCAAAAACACAGAGAAATAATGTGCAAAATTGACTTAACACTGTGTTTATTTGCTCTGAGGTTAGGTGCTGTCATTAGCATGTACCTGGAGTTCAGAGGCCAAGGAACAGATTATTTCAAGTTACAACTCCAACTCCTGCGACCAGCACGTCCACTCTGTATAGTATTCCTCTACTGTGTAAAAGCCTGGAAGTTAATCTAGATATTTGGCTAACGTTGGCGGTGCTGTCCTGCTCTTTTGAGGAAGCTGAACTGGTGAGAAACAGCTTTCAATCTGTCACCGTTCTCTAAACTTCACATGTACTGTGAAAGGACTGAGTTACAACAGTATCTCGATTAAAACACATTAGGACTGTCAGTGCAACGTTTTCTTTAAAGGAGTGCTCACATGAACTAATTAAGCTCAGGAGAAATCAGGAGAAATCACCAGCTAACTCCCTGAATGCCTCAATAAGGGATTTAATAACTTTAAGTGTGGGAACTGCTCACGTTTTATTCTCCTCACCAATTTCATCCTCAATTGGTCTTGTGTGTTTTAGACTTTCAGAAGGACTAAAGACAATAAATGAGCTGTTGCTTGAAATAAATATGTCTGAAGTTTTCTTTCAGCAAGGCTCTTCGGTGTGAATGCGTGTGAACAGAAAATAATGAGAAACAGCACGTTTGCTCGACCAGATTAACCAAGACAAATAAAGGTTAATGAAAAACAAGCCCTTAAACTGAATGTGTAATTTCTGCAGGAGGCTCTAGACTTTGTGTGTGTATGTGTGTGTTAGTGTGTGTGTAGTACAGTAAACCCACACCTCACCTGTGTGTGTGTGTGTGTGTGTGTGTGTGTGTGTGTGTGTGTGGGTTTGTGTGTATGTGTGTGTGTGTGTGTGTGTGTGTGTGTGTGTGTGTGTGTGTGTGTGTGTGTGTGTGTGTGTGTGTGTGTGTGTGTGTGTGTGTGTGTGTGTGTGTGTGTGTGTGTTTCCATGTTAACCACTCACACACAGACTCACACAGCCATAGGAAAACCCTTTAAAGTAACTGTATAATTATGCAAAGAAAACCGGCTGCACGCTCCTGAAAAAACGAACGTGTGATTCTTCAAAGTGAATCAACAGTTGTAGACATATGGATCGGAGTACTACCTTTTCTGCGCTGTCAGCTTTTCCTTTTCATTTTTTTTGGAAGCATTGCAGCACCACAGACCTACTTTTCCTCGCCTCCTACCCCTGCATATTGCACCAGAGTCTTTAAGACACATGTAAAACTGCTCTGAGCAGAGAGGAACTCATAGAAAGTCAATAATAATGCATTTCTTTGATATGATGCATGGTATCGACAAATAGAGTCAAATGTTGAGACAGGAGAAACAACAACTCTTTGATTTTGTCTGAAAACTTGAGGAAAAGTAAGAGAATCAGTCCTTTAAACTGGGTGGATATTTGCATCAAATTTAATAAAGTTGTTAGACATTTACTGTCATCAGAAGGACTTGGCCAGCTGCAGTTGTGAACTTTACAGTCGTTTCTCTTCAGACGCAGGATCATATTCAGATTTGAAAATATAAAATAATGCTTTTGTTGTTATTGCTCCTAAACGCAGAAACTCAGAGAAACCCAATCTTTAAAAAACATATTTTCTATCTTTTAGTTTGTGCTTTTGTTTTCACTTAACTTAATGTTTAATTTTGTGGGTTGTTCACTCAATTTTCATTTTTCTCCTTTTTGTCTCTTTTATCTTCATTTTTTATAAAGCACTTGTAACTTACGCTCTGTAAATTTCTTTATCAATAAAGTTTGCTTGCTTGATTTTATTGTTTAATAGTGCGTAGTGTGCTCTTGCTTTAACAGAACCAAACAGCTACAAGAAAACAAAAAAAACCTTTATTTCAGTACTGCTTGAACAAATGGAGAGTTCAGCATTTCGTAGATTACACTGCTAAGTGAATTATAGTTACTACGTTAAATAAGGATTTTAACCCTCAAGCACACAAGTAGAAGAAGAAGAAGACACAGTAGGAGATTAGAACAAATACATCTCTGAAAAACTACAATAAGATAAAGATAAGACTGGAAGTAGCCTATACCGATAATAAAAAAGGAGTAAAACTGGATTAAAGAAGGAGAATAATCTAAAATAGTATAAACAAATTACTAATAAAGTAGAAAAGAGCAGGAAGTAAATAATTTTGTAACCTAACCCAAACCTGAACTCTCCCTTTAACCAATTTCCGGTGTAAAGATTTTTCAGCTGGTCCTCGTCCCAAAGCTAGCTAACAAACCGTTCCCAAGCCAACTAAGAAACTGTAACTCTGGCTTAACAGGCACAAAACAGCTGACACAACGAGACACACACACACAGACACACACAACTACACACACACACAGCGGTATATTACCGGTCCACCAGGGAACTAAACTGCTTACAGGACACACTGGTAGGAGTCCTTAACGACCCAAGGTTTGTGTGTATGGCGAGAATGTGTGGACACAAACAATTTTGGTTTCTGCATTTCCACGTCACACAAAGCGCGTGTGCATGTGTGTGTGCGTGTGTGTGTCTGTGCGTGTGTGTGTCTGTGTGTGTGTGTGTGTGTGTGTGTGTGTGTGTGTGTGTTTCTGTGCTCATGAGCATAACTTTGTTGCATGCAGGTGTTGTGTTTCAAAGAAGCAAGCACATACCTGTGTGTGCATGTCTGTGCGTGTGTGCGTGTGTGCGTGCGTGCGTGCGTGTGAGGATCAATAAAGCTATAGCTGTAATAAGCCAGCAAAGCTGCTGTGACAGTATTGCAGCCTCCTCTGGAGAACAGACATAAGAAACTGACTAATTTACCTCAACAGCACAATTCAAAAGAGCTCGTATCAGCCCTGTCCCCTAAAAATTATGTTCCAATACTACGAAACTGCATTCTCCACGATACGTTTAGAGGGAAATGTAATTTGTCCTGGCCACGTTTGACTTTGACATATCACAAGTGTGTCTCTAATAATAACATGTGAAAGTCGGCGTGGTAAGAGAAGTAAGGGTGGATCATTGGGTCAAACAGGACCTTCATGTTTGTAACATACTTAACATACTTAACCTATGTAATGTATTTAGCATAAAACCACTTAATGTACGCAGGCTACATAAATTCAATTATGTAGCAACAGCCTGGTCACCAGAAAAAATGGTGACATTGTACATGTCTGCAAAATCACAGGTATTTAACGTTTTTGGCACCTTTTAACGTCCGTATGCAACACAATAGGCTTTGAACTGACTCCAATCTGAACTCATAGACGTTAATATTCAAGTGCTCCAGAAGTCATGTGACACAGTATAACAAGCCTCAAACTCTGCTTAGAGAGAAGGTCGGGGTGGATGGGTGGGTCATACACACCAGACTTTCACCCATCCAGTTCGTGTCCCCTCCCATGTGAAAGTGACAGTTAATTAATTAATAACAGACATATATGACAGTTTTTAACCTAAACCACAATCTTTTACTGAACCCAATCATGTTGTTTTTATGCCTAAGCCTAAGTAACATTATCGTTTTAGTTTGAATTCACAACGTTTATCATGTTTTTAAAACTGTAACCCCAGAGTATCAAAAATGTGACGAGAAGGGAATGAGAACGGGTATTCAACATATCTGTGGTGTGCAGAAACATACACTGACAACATATTAAATGTACAATGCAAACATTTTATCTGGCGACTGGGTTGCAGAACAATCGATCTTATTCAACTCAAACCACAGTCTTTTTCTAAGACAGGGTTGTGGCATAAACACACACAGTGCACATTGTTGTCAGGATAATGGGATAATGGATAGAATAAACACCACCACAGCTACAATTTAATACCCTGACACAAGGATATAATTAAGCTGTGATAAAAAAAACTGTTTAAAATCTCAGCTACAGTAAAACTACAGTATGTTCACATTTTAATATGTATCTCAAGTTTTGCCTGTACTGGTTTCAGTGCAGGATTATTATAAAAAGCTCCATGAAAAACAGTTCACACTGCATTGCCTCAAAAAAGATGTTAAGTTAAATTCATTTTTATTTCTTCATCCTATACACAAGAATGCCTCTGGGGTTCACAGGCCCTCAACAGAAATGGTTCCCAACCAGACCGACGCTATCTAAGACCATAATAAAACTCAGCACAAGAGGAAAATAAACTGGAATGAAGGAGGCAATTCAAAGGGAGCCCCCCTTCCCGGATGCTAGAACATTCGGCACTATAGCAGGGATGACTACAGAGAAATGTATCCCAAACGTATCAGATTGAGGGCAACATATAAAAGTGGCCTCAATAAGAATTGAAATAAAAGCAACCTTGAGGCACACATTTGAGTCTCATTCTCTCTAATGAGTTGAATTTGCCAGTGCTCTCCCTCTGCTGAAAAGAGGAAACACTTCTACGGTAATTTATTCGTCGAAATACAAATATTACAATTAAAAGAAAAATTGAGAGGACTCAAAATTTCTCTTTAAATAATTAAGGAGTTTCTCATCAAGGGTCATTAAAGGGCCCTAAAGTAGGGGATTAGTTATGGGCTGGTGAATGAATGAGCTCTCATTCCCAGGATGAAACAAACACCAGACTTTAACACAGGAGACCACGGTAGTTACGGTACAAACACACTTATTATAACCCCACCCATGATCTTTTCCTAACCCTAACCATGTAGTTTAGTGTGAATTCACAACAACATGTTCCCACAAAGACTGGGGGCACAGAGAGCTGTTGAGGCACAAGGCTGCCCAGTGCTGCATCCAGGAGCATCATGCGTTTTACACGCAGGGATTCCCATTGTATTGACAGGTGACGCCAAAGGGTCCTGACACAATTTATCAACACATCAGGATTTATTTTACATCGGCAGAAATGACAATCGATGGTATTTTAGGGAAGTTTGTGAAAAATCAAAAATCACTTTTTAGAAATTCTTGCCTTTTTACATTTTTCTGAATCTACGGAACCTCATGCAAGGTCAGGCATCCACTACTGTGTGTGTGTGTGTGTGTGTGTGTGTGTGTGTGTGTGTGTGTGTGTGTGTGTGTGTGTGTGTGTGTGTGTGTGTGTGTGTGTGTGTGTGTGTGTCTGTGTGTGTGTGTGTCTGTCTGTCTGTCTGTCTGTCTGTACTTGTTTATTTCAGTTCAGGAGCATCTTGTAAAGTGGAATTCAGGGAGAAACACTGTAAATATTGAATCTGTTTTCTATTTAAAGGAATGTTTTTGTGCAGCCTCTAATCAAATGGTTATTTTCCGTTTGTCATGCACAGTTATCTCTCATCTTCATTGATAATTAATAACATGAAAACCATTAGCCTGTAGAAAACAGCTATAGTGCATGTCATAGACAGAATGGAAGAATATTAAAACATGTTAGGGTAAACAGTGGTTAGCTGACAACCTTCATAATCAGTGTATATATTTAGCTATTAGGCTACAAATTATCAAAAAATATTATACATATTCCTATCAGTTAGAGTGTCAGATAACACTCTACACACAGTAACCCAAGCTAAGTTGAACCATATTATTGGCAGAGTTACTTCCTGGATCAGCTTACAGTAAATCCACTTTACTTTCCAAGCATTCCTCCCTTAGACGCATGCACGCACGCACGCACGCACGCACGCACGCACGCACGCACGCACACACGCACACACACACACGCATGCATGTGATGGAATCAGATGGAAGTGATTGACAAGCTGATAATAAGACGGTACAAATAGACCACCGAGGAAATAATGAAGGGGTGTGAGAAAAGAGAAGGGATGTACGAGAAACAGGTGTTTACAAACAGACACCTGTGAGATAAATAAATACAGAATCGCTCACACGCACACATGCATGAAAGGATTACATATGAGTCGAAAAGATAACACACACACACGGCTCCCTGGACAGGAGAGATGAATGATGATGCAAGGATGTGAAATTAAAGCTCAGGGTATCTGATGGTCTGTCCAACCTCTCCTCTTCTCTCCTCTTCTCTCCTCTCCTCTCCTCTGTTGTGTTCATCCTCAGGCTAATCTTAGTCATGGCTCTCTGTTTGCGTGTGAAGGCGAATCATCCTAGAGCGGTACAGTGGTTTATTAAAGGAAAACCATTAGCCGTCTGTTTGACTACATGCTCTTCTCTCTCATTCTCTCATTCTCTCATTCTCTCACACACACGCACGCACACAAACACACACACACACACACACACACACACACACACACACACACACACACACACACACACACACACACACACACACACACACACACACACACACACACACACACACACACACACACACACACACACACACACACACACACACACACACACACACACACACACACACACACACACACACACACGTATGAAGTCACCCCAACTGGCCTATTGTTTCTCCCCTCTGCTTTTATTTCTCATAGAATATACATGTGCTACCATTACTGAAGCAGAGAAGAAGGGATGCGAGGGGAGAAACTTGACTTGTAACCTTCCTTATTACAGTAAAACATGTCTCCCAAGTGCTATAGTTACAGCACTGTACATCTCACTAAAATAACCCAACCCATCTATCTCTCAACCTACCAGGGAAGAGGAGAGGAGAAGAGTAACCCTCATTCGATGACTCAGTGTGTGATTAGCTCATTTCCTAGAGCATTTGTGTGTTGGATTGTGTGTGTGTGTGTGTGTGTGTGTGTGTGTGTGTGTGTGTGTGTGTGTGTGTGTGTGTGTGTGTGTGTGTGTGTGTGTGTGTGTGTGTGTGTGTGTGTGTGTGTTTCTGTGCTCATGAGCATAACTTGCAGGTGTTGTGTCTCAGAGAAGCAAGCACATACCTGTGTGTGCATGTCTGTGCGTGTGTGTGCATGTGTGCGTGCATGCACGCATGCATGCATGCGTGCGTGCGTGCGTGCGTTGTTTTCTGTGACAAGAAACTGAATAATACCACCATAAAAATTATTAACCATTACGGCACTTTATATAGAAGTACCCCCCAAAAAGAGTTTATTTGTATTTTTCTTTAAACTGCCATGTCATCTTTTCTATCTTTGTTTTAAGTTATCTTTACTCATCACTGTATTCAGGTTTATATAATTTTTAAGAGAAAAATCACAACATGTTCTGTTCATTTTGACCAGTGGCGATTGTTCTCAGACTGCAAGGGAAGCTCAGCTTCCCCTAAAATGTCACCAAAAAAAAAAGAAATTAGATATGAAATATGTCCTGCTGTGTGTACATTTCATTGACTAAATATCCGCTAGAAAGCCTTCATCTTTTGTTCAGAATCAGCTACTTATCACAGGTAACCGGCGCAACTTCCTTTTCATTCATCCACAGCGTTTTACACAATCGGACGCTCAGCTTTTAATGACTTCAATGGGGAAGTGGAGAGAGGGTTGTTCCACTGCAGTGAAACGAGACGCTCATTGGATGAATGCTGGGCTTTGTCCCGCCCAACGTACGCTCAGCGTGTCTGGTAGTCTTTGGGGCAGTGGGCTGGCCCGGACGCTGATGATGATTGGATGAGCTGTCTGAGGTGGAATCCTTATTTGATTGACAGCTAAATGAGCGAATCAGCGTTCTTGAAGAATAAACATCCAACGGAGCATTTTCCAAGTGTTTCATTCCGTTGTTCTGAACTGATCCGGAGACTTTTCTGATCCCGTGACTTTGTCTTTGTTGAAAACGACTACGTTGTGTTTGGCAACTCTGTTCTGTCAGTCTGCGGTTTCTTTCCCCATCGAACAGCTGCTGGTCATTGAGAGGAAACAGGTCAAGTCCCTGGAAAAGATCATTTTCTTGAAAAGGAACGAAGGGGAGAATTTACATAGAAATAAACAAACACATTTATGATGTAAGCCGGAAAAATGAGCGTCCCCTCCTCCAAAGACCAGCAGCCGCCACTGTTTTTGACCTATTTTCATTCATATATTTGACTACAATGTTGCACAGCTCTGTTTACACTTTATTTTATTACATCTTTACTTATTCTATTCACATTTTAATTTTGTTTTCTTCTCACTTGCTTTGGCAATGCCCCATGCCAATTAGGCTCCTTTGAATTGAATTGAGAGAGAGAGTCTGTGTATGTACGCCTTTGTGTATCCATACGGAACAATAATGCAGCGTAATAAGCAAACATTCATGTTTCATTATACGCATGCATGTACTGTACTTGTAGACGCTGTATTTGTGCTATATGTTTAAATCCGTTCAAAAGTTAGCAGTTAAAAAGAAAGGCCTTAAAACTTGTCTTTTAAAAACACATTTGATTAATGTTATCTCAAAGTTTTATTTGTCCCATTGGAATGTGTTTTGTTTCTTTTTTGGTCTTATTTTATTGTATTTCTTCCCTGTGTCTGTTAATACTAGTTGATTCTTGTTTTGTTTTAATTTAGCTTTTCAGTTTTAAGCCACTTTGTAACATTGTTTTATTGTGTGTAAATAAAGACTGGATGTCTATTTAAGGATATCTCCATGACTATTTACATTTGTGCCACTCCTTGTTATTTTCTCCGGGTACAAAAATAAATTGTTAGCCCGAAATGTGTTTTTATAAACTTTGATGTGGCATTCATCATGACAATCATGCACCTTTTGAGAGAAGATGGAGAACAGAGTGAGGGGAGCGTGAAGAAATTATGATCACATACAAGATGGCACTGTGAGCCTTAAATAATTTATTTTCACAAACTGTAGCAGCAACTTTAAATATTAACATCATTCCGTTTTTCAGATAAAGCTCTTAAGTGCTGCAGCATCGTGCTGTATCACTCCTCTCTGCCCTTTTCATCACTACTGTAACATGTTGATCATTATGTATGATCAGCTTATATATTAGCTGATGGTATTCATTAACTGTTTAAACACCAATTAAACATCATTTATACACCACTATACTTCTTGTCACAGGGGCAAACAAATATTTGCTGAAAGAATAATAATGAAATAAGAGTAAAAATAATATCAAAAGAATACATACAAAGGATAAAAAATAAAGATCTAAATATAGACATAATGTAAGTATTAAAATGCTAAAGTGTACACTGACTGTAACTTGTCAGAATATAAAAATGTAAAACATGCATAAGGCAAATTATACAGTGAAATTTTGTAGGTGCTTGAGTGCAAATATGTAAATGTGCAGATCAGGGCAAATACATCAATGTTCTTAACAAACCTAGATACTTAAATTTACAGTAAGTGACTTAGGAGACTGGTCATGAATGTATTCTCATCAACAGGTTCATATAATATCATAAAAAAGCATATTTAATGTATTAAATACACCTAAATGAAGAGTAAAAATAAAAACATTTTCTCTAGCTAGTGTTGTGTTGAGCTGCAGTGTGAATGGTCTTGATCATCATGGCTTCACACACACACACACACACACACACACACACACACACACACACACACACACACTGTGATTGTGTGGGTTCGGTGCAGAGGAGACTGTTGCTGTTAAAAAATGCACATCCTGCTCTGTTGCACAAGCTGCTGCAGACAAAGTGGGTCAGTACTCACACACACACACATACACACACACACACACACACACACACACACACACACACACACACACACACACACACAAACACACACACACACACACACACACACACACACACACACACACACACACACACACACACACACACACACACACACACACACACACACACACACACACACACACACACACACACACACACACACACACACACTAGGGACATTGGCAGACTTGCATTCATATGTTCTCTCTTGACGTCTCCCACCTTCACTCTCTCTCACACACACACACACGCATGTATACATTCAGAAATGACCCAATAAGAGTGCTTCACTTGCGTTTGGCCAGCTGTTTCACCACGCAGAGCGTGTGTTAATGAAGACTATATGAGAGGGCAGCGGGGATAGTACCGCAAAGATACGATGAGAGGAGAGGAGAGGGAAATAGACAAATTAAAGAAATGCAAAGGAAACAAAATAGAGAGGCGAGAGGGGAAAGGAAAGGAAATAGAGGGGGAAAAAATTGATTGAAATGAAAGGGAAAATAGGAGGGAAGAAGGGGAGAGGAGAAGAGAAAAGACAGAAGAGAATAACAGGAAAAAAGAATGAAACAGATTCTATTTCCACAATCTTCTCTGTGTTCAAAGTGTGTTCAAAGGCAAACACTGATTATCTGCCAAATGAGCCTCTTGATTAACTTACCGTTGTGTAACGGAAAGGGCTGATGGCAGTTTCTGCGCTGTGTCCACTATTTAATTAGATCACAAAGATGCCTGCTAAAGCTTTAGCACCCTAAGAGTGTTTATTGGACCATAAAAACTAGTGTTGCATCATATCAGAAGAACTAAACACACACATATTTGTATGGTGATCAAAGTGTGTGTGTCTGTGTGTGTGTGTGTGTGTGTGTGTGTGTGTGTGTGTCAGGAGAAATGTCTCTGAGGTCCACAAGTGGAAAGCAAAACAATTAATACACAAGCTTCCCTCCCTCCTGAAAGGCAGAACAGGGGGATGAAGGTGTGATGACAACACAACCACACACACACAAACACACACACACACACACACAGAAACATGCTTTACTCATGGTGTCACACAACAAGCACACACACATACACACACACACACACACACACACACGTAAATAAACACAGGAGAAAAGAGGTATTTCAGACATGAACACACCCATTCTGCCACATTCAATTGCACATTACACCATCACTCTCATATTGCTTTCACTTTCTCTCTCTCACACACACACACACACACACACACACACACACACACACACACACACACACACACACACACACACACACACACACACACACACACACACACACACACACACACACACACACACACACACACACACACACACACTAGTATCCCCAATAAACCTTTCTTGGCTGCATCGTTTAGGTCTGAATGGGTAAACCCCACTAAACCGATGATAATAAAACTCTCTGATTCTCTATTTAGACGGAGAGGAAGTTTCCATTGAAAACAGCACTGATGAAACTCTTTGAAACTCTTTGATGTTTTATAATGCTTGTATTTAGTCTGTGATGTACAACATCTATCCACTGAATCCAATGAAGCTCCTCAAGCTGCAGGCGCTAAGTCACAGATGCAACTGTAGGGTACATTTATTTATTATGGATTCAGTGTCAGAATTTTCAAAATGCAGGTCATGCGTCTTCATTTTAAATAATGGAGGCATGGCGTGAGACGAGGCGAGAGATCCCATCAGATACAAAAAGGCTTTTATCCATGTGTTTCGTTTTTTTACTACTTGCTTTTAAGTCAAAATCCCACCTTAATTTTTTACTTTACTTGTAAAACTTCCATGTCATTCTCATTTTCACGTTTGTACTTGTATTTTGTGTTTCTACTAGAACATGTTTACATGCATTATTGTTAAAAAAACACATTATTTTTCTCAAACTGTCGGTCTGAATAGACCTGTGTTCACCCTTTGTCTGAAACAGTCTGAAAAGCGAATAAAATTAGTAGCATTTCTTCAATAAGTCAAATGATTAGGTTGATCACCAGAACATTTAGACACTTAAATAAACATATGACAGGTAGAACATGTCTTTGTGTGTATACTCCTCACTGGAGCTATTTTTTTCTACTTTTTATTTTTTTATTTTTCCAAAAGAAATTGTCCAGTCCCAGCCTGGTCAGATGCGTACATGAACTGATGAAGCCTCTTGGATGAGAGTTGAAACGTCTTCCTAGACAAATAACCAAGTCCAGTTGCTTTTGACTGAGATTGCTTTGGGGATAACAACGGCCTGGACAAATGAGAACATTCACAGGCCCAAAAGAAATTGGTTTCGCAATTTTAATTTTTTTTTAGATTCAGATACGTTTTTGATTGGGATGTAAAAATGAATATTTTACGAAACAGAATTATTGTATTCATTATGTGAGGGGCAATTTTTGGACACATTTATTCTAGGATTCATTCTGTGGCGGTGAGAAGTGTCACTGGTGAAATATCTCTCAGTGTGAGCCAAACCTTTTACCAAACGGGATGACACTTTCTTTGAAAACGTATTATTAGCCCCAGCAGGCAGCACACCACCATACAAGCAGCTTGTTTGAATCTGAGAGGGATGACTTGATCAGTCTGCTGTTAAAAATGACATTTCCACCATTTCTCTTCCCTTCATGTCCTTACAGACGACAGAGTTAGCGACGTGACGTCCTGTTCTGAGTCTGAGTACAGAGAGACTGACATTCCCAATTAAAAAGCTCCACTCCTCTGTTTGTTTGTCTTCATTTATTTTATCACCTCCTCAATCTCAATTTCTTTCTTCACGTATACCCCACGCTTCCCTTTCTTTTTATTCCCTTCATCACATACTTTTCCCCACTGTCTGTCTGTCCCTCCTACTCTCTCTTTACATTTTCCCGTGTAGCACATTGCCTGTCTGTCTCTTTCACCCCCATCGCCACCCTTCTGTCATCTGATCAGGAGAATTAATGGCTTTATTTCCATCCTATCGCCATGGTGATGAATCATGTCATTAATCATCATATCGCCGGGGTGACGGATCATGTCATTAATGAGGATTTTTTTTTTTCTGGGCTAAAGCTGCATGTTAAAGAAAGCAAACCCACATGTTGGTGATTAGCAATTAACACAACCACACACACACACACACACACACACACACACACACACACACACACACACACACACACACACACACACACACACACACACACACACACACACACACACACACACACCGGAGGCATCCCGCAGAGTTGGAGCAAAGCCAGGCAGCAGAGTGACTTCATCGCTGTTGACTTAATCAAACTGTCACTGGTAAGATCAGAGTATACACACATGCATGGAAGTCCATGCTACACACACTCACACACTCTCACACGCACGCACACGCACGCACACACACACACACACACACACACACACACACACACACACACACACACACACACACACACACACACACACACACACACACACACACACACACACACACACACACACACACACACACACACACACACACACACACACACACTACAAAGAGAGTGATTGTCACTGAAAAGTCAAAGCAATGACTGCAAGTTGAACCAAAAGAAGAAAATTAATTTCTTGCTAAACAACATTTTGAACCTGAGCATGCAGTTTGACGTTACTTGATAAATCTTTACAATTAAGTCCCTTTAGGCAACGGCTTAGGTCGCAAGATGATTTGAGCAATAGAGAGATGAATACAGGGGTAGAAGATAATAAAAAATTGAATTCTGCTATACAAATTATATGAAGTCAGTTTCTTTTCATCACAAATCATGCATTTGCCTCACATGGCTTTTACAATCTGTACAATAAATTATATTTATTTAATAAAACAATTTCACCACACTGATACTAAAACACATTCCCACTGCCAACTCGTCACATACGGACGCTTGGTTAGGATCCCTTGGCGTCACTTTTTTACACACTGGTTACCCTTTTAGTGGCATTTTCCGAGATGGGAGTAAGAACGTGTGGGATATTCGCTCAGTATCTGACAGGTTTCCCAGATATTTTTTTTCTGAGTAAGTAATAGTTATGTTAACCATTCTACTTTTCTCAGGTGTTGTGTTTGTGCTTGTGAAATAGTATAGTTAGTCAAATTTTACTTCTTTTACAGGCCTCCAAAGATAATTACCAAAGAAGAGAAAATCAATTCAGCTACTTACAGCTCCCACCTTGTTACTATTAGAACTAGTTGTTGCCCATGCTGACCTGTCAATTATAAAGTTAAGCATGGGCAACATTTCCCTTTTGCATCTTTCTGACTTCTAAGTGTAGTTTATCTTATATTGTTAAACTATGTATTTTAAAGTAAAGTGTTTTTTAAACAGAAAACTAATTGCACTGTTTCCTGTGTCTGGCTGAGGAAGTATAGTCTCCCAGGGCTCGTTTGACACAGGACAAGTGGCCACTAGACAATGAGGCGGTTTATTTGATCGAGCCAGGCCAGTTTTATGAGTTCACATGTCAGCAGAGTCATTAAGGAGTGTTATTGCTGTCCTGCTGTGAGAAGGTCGACGCACTCCTCTTTAATTGCCCCTGACCTCATCTGGGATGTCCCAGTCCGTAGAAGACATGTTTGATATTTTCATGAGTGGTTTTCCACTGTGAGCTGAATTGTCACTCTGATCAAGGAAATTAGGTCAGACAATGAGAGACAAAGGTATGTCTCCTGGGTCCTTGGATTTGCAAGGTTTTTCAAGTGAACTCACAAAGGAAAAGTGACCTGAACATTCAAGTTTGACGATGGGTGATTTCCAGTCTAAAATACAGTATACCCTAGTCGAGCAGCCTGACAGTCTGTCTCTCACTTTTCTCTGCATGAGGAAAAAGTGCTATCTCATCTAAATGCAAACTAAAATCAAAACAACAATCTCTCTCTCTCTCTCACACGCACACAAACACACACACACACACACACACACACACACACACACACACACACACACACACACACACACACACACACACACACACACACACACACACACACACACACACACACACACACACACACACACACTTTGCACACACATGCTCGTGCACTCAGACACACAGGCTTTCTTTCCCTCAATGATCTCAGATGAATTTCATCTGAGATCATTGCTTCATTAGTAAAGCTCTAGTTGTTCAGATTGATTTAATTATCAAATCATCTATGCAGTCTCTGTGTCAGTGTGTGTGTGTGTGTGTGTGTGTGTGTGTGTGTGTGTGTGTGTGTGTGTGTGTGTGTGTGTGTGTGTGTGTGTGTGTGTGTGTTTGTGTGTGTGTTGTGTGTGAGAGAGAGAGAGATTATGCAGTGATCTTGGCTGACATTGATCAGCCTAGTCTAATTGGGAGCATCTAGCCGTGTAATTGATTCTGCTACACTTCACAACTAGACGAGTTCAGCAACATCAACAACACTGATGAACAGAACTACACTGAATCAAACTGAGCCGACCCGAACCGAACCGAACCAGGCTGAAGTGAGCCGGATTGAGTGACATAAATAAGCTAAACGACTGTAAAAAAAATAATCAGATAATGGTGCTTCTTGTCTTCATTTACAGCTAAAAATGAATTTAGGTTGAGAAAATGTGCACAGACTGGTTGGTATTTTTATCAGCTACATACAGTAGGTCAGTCAGAAGTTTGGGACTCACCTGGAGCTCTGGCCTCTAATTTTTGTGTGGACTTCTGTGTTCATGCAATATCAATATCACAGTAATGTCCATATTGTACCATGGTGAATGCAGACTATGGCTGGCAAGAGGAAGTGCATTACTTCAAGATAAGTGCACAGCTCTGAGGTACAGTAATGTCTTTATCATTGTTCCATGACAGTACATAGTACGTAGATAGAAGACTCTTCAGCTGTTACAGCGTATCCAAGCTGTCGCAGTAGTAGGGATAGTGTATACATGAAAGTCCCTTGTGTATAACATTAAATATGCATCATTCATTGAACAACAAGGAGAGTTTAAAATTGACAGAGCCCTTACAACAGTTTCTAAATCCTGATTGGTGCACAGAAGTATGTGAGTCATGACAACACCTTTTCTGAGCTGAGCCCCTCCTACTTCAAACTAGAGCATGGAGCACAGAGAAAACAGGGTCTTTAAGGTTGAGAAAACAGGTACAGTGCCAACAAAGATATAGATTTAAAGACCACATGCTCCCCAAAAACTAAAAACAAACAATATTGATATGCTGGCCAGAGGCTATACAGTAAATAAGCGAGATAATCCACTCCTTAGTAGCTAAGTATTTTTTTAAGGTATATAAAGAAGCTGTGAAATAATCGCCTAAAATAACTTACCTTGACATATAGGTTTTTTAGAATGAGCAGTTACAATGTAATTTATTATCTCAATTTAACAACACAAACACCTGCTGTAGCAATTGAAATTGGGTTTCATGACTAGAAATAAATCATGTTTTCATTGAAAGTCAGAAAACATTTGATAACCACAAATGTTTCAACCTTGTTGGACTATGGAGACCTGCTTTTTATGACACTCCTGATTATTCTTTAAAGAAATTGGATACTGTATACAACTGTGCTTTGCATTTTGTTACTGGTTGCAGCTATCATGTGCATCACTGTTCCTTATATGCCGTCGCACATTTTCCATCTTTGAATGTCCGTAGACTCTCTTGCTAGCTTACTTTTATTTATAAATCTATTCTTGGACTTCTGCTTACATGTGTGTTTTTGCGAATATGGCCTGTGTTCTCAGAACATCATTCAGATGCAGGTTCTGAGAGTCAGAACTGAACTGGGCAAAAAGGCTTTTAAATTTTCTGCCCCGTCTGCCTGGAACGATGTGCAGAAAGACTTGAAATTGACTCTGTCGACTAAGAGTATATTGTTTACTGTTTATTGCTTTATATATATATATATATATATATATATACTTTCTGTATTTATTTAGCAAAGAGTTTATTGGTTAACCTATACTGTGTTGTTTTGTACGTACAGTATACCTCCCTTGTGTTTTTGTAAGCTGCTGGAAATTAATTTATCTTGCAGGAGTCATCCCAAAGGGATCAATAAAGATAAGTCTAAGTCTAAGACTAAGTCTATCTCGTAACTCTGGGGGGGTTCAAGACAATTCTAAAAAACAGAGAAATAAACTCAATTAAATCTTGTCATTGCACTGTGTAATCTTGTAATCCCATTTTATCGTTAATCTTTTTTAATTGTAATTGTGTAATCATATTTCTTTTGTCTTTTGTGTGTAACCATGCTGCTTTTGTGCTGCCGTCTTGGCCAGGTCACTCTTGGAAAAGAGGTTTTAATCTTAACAAGTATTTTTTACCTGTTTAAATAAAGGATATTGGTTGGGCATAATAATACTATCATAATAATTATCATCATTATTATTATTATTATTATTATCATTGTTTAAATAATATTGTATTAGACATTTTGCTTACATTTATCTACTTTGTAGAATTTTATAACAACATTTCTGGAATTCAAATCCAAAATGATGAAAACTAACACAAAGAAGAAATGAAGCAGGTGTATATAATTTTACTAAATTATTTTTAATACACTTTGGCAGGAGAGACAAGTGAGGAGTCCCAGAGAAAGGGACAGGTAGTGAATAGGCTACAGAGTGTGAGAGGGAACAGTAGTGTGAATTTGTACACTTTAATTAAACAGTCAACATTCATTTTCAGATGTTTCTTTATCCTTTTAGCCTCTACTGTATTTCCAGATTGTAGTGGGGATCATTTATTGCCCACTGACTTGGTTTTATAGCTTTTTAGTGATTTTCTGGACCTTGGTGTTTTGAAAACCCTGTGTACGGCCGTGACTCCAACACCTGCAGGAAAAATAACACACTTTACCGTGGCCACTTTGCATGTTATTTTCTTAACCTTTTAACTGTTCAGTGTGGATTATTCAGAAATGTACTGTACTCACTGATTACTAAACATCAGGCAGCATACACTGACGAGTTTGCAGCCTTGAAGGAAGAGGTGTGGATGAGATTTAGCAAGTCTGAAGCCTTGTTCTGTATGTAGGTAGGAAGGTAGGTTGTGTATATCTCACATGGCCTTACTGACTGCACCCACGATGCAGTATAGCAGAGAAGATGACTAAGGTTTTACTCACACTTTCATTTTTCTTCACTGTAGCCCAGGGGTCATTCCTGACACAATAGACTATTATGTCAGCAACAATAAAATCAAATGACAGACTGGTAATTAGGGAATTGCTAACTGCACTCGTGCTTCGGATTTCATAAAAACTCAAAACTGGAATATTTCAAAGCACCAGTTTTCATGTCTGCTTTGAACATTTGGACCAAATGCTGGAATTGCATCGTGGGGGTGGGCAGGGAGGACTGAAAACTGCCTTTCAAGAGGCTGCCATCTTTATGCACCTGGTCAATTTGAATGAAAAATTACCTGGGCATGAGCTAAGTACACTGGCAGGTCAGCACAACACCGGGAAAATGGTGTTTATGTGAGTGCCAACTTCAGTGTGTGTTTGTGTGTTAATCTGTGTGTGTGTGTGTGTGTGTGTGTGTGTGTGTGTGTGTGTGTGTGTGTGTGTGTGTGTGTGTGTGTGTGTGTGTGTGTGTGTCCTGAGGATTAGTCATGCTCTTCTGCCTCTGCAGCACTGCTTTCCTCCTGTCTCTCTGTTTCTATTTCTCTCTCTCTCTCACACACGCACACGCACACGCGCACACACGCGCACACACGCACACACACACACACACACACACACACACACACACACACACACACACACACACACACACACACACACACACACACACACACACACACACACACACACACACACACACACACACACACACACACACACACACACACACACACACCTGCATCCATCTGGCCAGTCCCCTCTGATAGCAGAGGTGTGAAACAGAGAGAATCAGTCAGCTGAGAGAAACAGAGAGGGAAGAAAAGAGGAGCAGGGGGATGGAGGGGGAGAAGGAAGTTGGAAGAACGAAAGAGGAGATATTAAAGAGAGATGAAGAGGAGGATAAATGGACAAGGAGGTGGAAGTAAGGGTGAGAACGACAGCAAAGGTGGGGGAGAGAAAGAGTGGGAGAGTGATATTAAACACCAGGGAGCTAACTGAGCAAATTCACCTGCCCACTCCTTCTTTTTTCGGTGACTATCTCTCTCCATTTTCCCCATTTTGCCCCCCTCATCCATCCTTTTCTCTTTCTCCTGCTCTCATCCGTTTCTTCTCTTGCTTCCTACTCCCCTAATTAGCTCCAAATCCTCTTACATCTCATCTTCCTCCTCTTCCTCGCCATCTCTCCCAACTCTCGCCAAAAAATCAGGTTGACCTTAATGAACAGATGAAGAGAGGAGGGGAGATATTGCATCGAGGGAGCCCAGGAAGGCTGGATCAGCGCTTTCTGGATCAGCGTTTGTTTACTCAGGACTCCCCCATGTGAAGCTGTCAGAGTGCCATTTTTTTTCTTCATAGGCAAAACTATTAAGCATTATAGGATCATTTGGATCCTTTTTAATCTTTCTGTGCTTTATCTAGTACAAGAGTGGGAGGGGATTTGTTATTGTTTGTGGTATTTCCTCAGTGTTGGACAGCGTACAGTGACAGGAAAGATGAGAGGGAACATATAACATAATGTAAATTAAATAGAAGCAACCTCATGTGTCACCAAGACGCCTAAATATAAAACATATTACTGCAGCAAAACGTGCATAGCATTTACCTCTAAGTACATATTCACACACATGTGCCCTAAATAGGAAGTCCGAGAGAAGATTTAAATATTTGCAGTTAGTGTGATAGTAAAATTTAAATTGGATATATATATTTCAAACTAAAGTATCTATAAGTACATATTATACAACCTTTGCATCTGCTCTCTCAAGCTTTAAGATTTCATTAATGTTTTGTTTTGTTGCCATTTGGGGTAAAACAAGCCCTTAAACAACACTGACATATCATCTCATAAGTTATAGAGGACATTTTAGCAAACAGTTTCCTATTCACTCATCCGGCAGTTATGGAGCAACATTATCCTTCATGCAGTGTCTCCTGATAAATATAATGCTGTTGTTCCTTACACAAGGCTGGCCTGGCTCGGTTCACTTGTTAGCCCAGCATGGCAAGGATTTGCATTTCCAATACAACAGGCAAATCTGGTTAAGGGTGTGTCTTAGTGGCATATATAGTAAATCAGGAAATGTGTTTTTTTTTTTTTGCAGCAGTAACTTTTAACACGACTCATATACAGCTGAAAGTAAAACTGTAAAATAAAGCACACAGGGACGCAGGAGAGAAACTAAACTTCAAACCACAGGGATTCAGTTAGAAGCTGCAAAAGTACTGAACATAGGGACTTAAAACATCTTTCTCTCTGCTGTCCTTCTGCACAGGCGGGAGTTGAATCTCCTAACACAGCTTTCTTTGAGTGGGAGAAGGGGAGACGTCCCCGTGGCTCGCTTGGAGGCAGACGAGTTTTGGCTCTACTCCAGAGAAGGTCCTTTTCGGCCATAGCTCATTGCACACTTAAACTGGTAATGGAAATGCAAATAACCTGGCATGAATTGGCTCTGCGCAGCCAAAAGTCCAATATTCACTCCTCCTCTTGTTCTGTTTTTGGTCTCCTCCACCAACTAATAAGAAAAACATCTGGCTATTTAGCTGCTAAATGCTTCACTATGCTTAACAGCTAGTTGCTTCGTCTGTCTGCTGTGTGATATTGAACAGGTAGGGTACACTGGGATTATCAGAGCTATTTGACTGAAAACAGCTACTTCTTGATGAGAGCAGATGAGACAGAGCTAAAACTGTAAAGGCAAGGACCACACAACCAAAACAACAAGCTGAAAGACACTAAAAGGCCCTTTAGAGCTGAGGGGAACTGCAGAGATAGAGAATAATTATCTGTAGGTTCACTATCACATACACATAGTCATTTGAAACTATTGTATTTTTTGTAAGTATCACGTAGAGCAGCTGTAAGAGCTACCTGTTTTCCCCAATTTGGCCGAGCGATGGCGTCACAACACTTTAGGGAACGAGCTGAAAGGCCAGACAGCAGATTTATTTGTAACTAGCTCAAGCATCACACAACTCTCAGTCTTGTAGACAATTCTCTTCAACATGGCTTCCAGTTTGTTATGTATGCTTAATGACCTTTAAGTTCTTATAAGAAATTCATATTGTAGTTGGTTGGTTAAAAATTGATAGAGAACATTTTGCCAGTCACTATTTGAAAATTTGGCAGTAAAGCTTTGGCTTCCTAACAAAAATCACATCCACTTTAAAGTTCTTTGGCACATGAAGTTCACCCCAAAATTCACCCTTTTAGCACTTCAGTTCACTTCTAGTAAGAGAAGGCATGTTGCATTTGTTGGTCTTGAGCTGTTTTTTGTGCCTAAAAGTGATGATGTGACATCTCCAGCATAGTTGGAATGAATTTAAGGGGCAAAACATTTCTCCTTTCTCCTAAATCATCAGAAAACACCAGGTTTGTGTCAGTCCTGATGAATGAAGGAACAAAGACTTCTTTCTGGATACAAGATTTTTACCAACATTCACCAATTACAGGGAGAGCTCTGCAGAATCACCACATAACACTTTCTCCACCAACATTTTTCCTAAATAGACAACAATAAAGTGCAGGAACAGCTTGCAATTCTTTGGATCTCTCATCTCTGAAACAACATGTAATAGCAATTTTGTACAGTAATTTGGGCAACAGGGACAGAATATGGCATCTCCATAGTATCACTGTTACTCACACATACTGTAAACAGAACTCTGTGACTATTGTTCTCGTTGGGGAAGCACAAAAAAATCACTGACTGAAGCGAAAGTGGACAAGACTTTATTTCAGAAGTGGAGTTTATTGAGTTAAATTAGCTTTGCTTTCACTGGAGGGAAGACTGGAAAACTTCATCAGCATCATTCATGAGTTTTGGGAGACATCTTCACTCTCAGGGAAGTACAGCATGTTTTCATGATTCTTGATTAGCAACAAATGATCTCATTAGTTACTTTGAGCAGATACTGTAGTAAAAACAAATTAAAGACATCGTCAGTAAGCATTTCTCAGAAACATTTTGCGAAAATGTCCATGAAAAAAAATCTCATCATGTTGACAG
Source organism: Echiichthys vipera (assembly GCF_963691815.1). Taxonomy (NCBI): domain Eukaryota; kingdom Metazoa; phylum Chordata; class Actinopteri; order Perciformes; family Trachinidae; genus Echiichthys; species Echiichthys vipera. Next base: position 19,524,241 of record NC_139838.1, on the reverse strand, counting down.
AAAACGTAACTGGGTTATATTATTATTATTTTTATCTGTTGAAAATTAGTAGTATATAGATGGTATTTCCATTCTGCATGGCATTTTTGCGGTATGATATATCAGGAACTTGGGCCACTTGAAATTAGTTTGTTGTTTTGTGTTAATCTGAACAATTTATATGATATCTTACAAAATAGGAAATTCTATTTAAAGCTGTGAAAAGGTGATCGGAAGTGGACCCCAACGGTTACGTTTAGGCAACATAAGATGACGGTTAGGCATCAAAGTGACTTGGTTAGGATTACAACTTCCAGGACACAAACTATGTTCCCTAGGTGAAAGTCCTTTGTTTTGGGACCAATCAATCGCCCCCAACCTCGTCCTTACGTGGAGATTAGCGGTCTTATGCTATGTCACCTGAATTCCTTCGTTGCCCTAAACGTAATTTCTACAGTAATAAATATGTGGATCACAGCACGTAACTTTTTGTAGTTATATGTAGGAACAGTGAACTAGAACAGCCTGGTGAACTCAGCAACCAAAAGTCTTAAAAGCCGCAAATTAGCATTCAACCAGTACCAGTTTGTGCTTCAGTCCATTTTCACGAGATGTTTACCAAATTTTGTCCACAACTCCTGTACATACAAGTATTTGAATTTGTTGCATTTTTTAAAACTCTCAGTCACTCTCTCCTCTGAGTCATTCTGTGGAGTGACTACACCTCCTTCCTCTGTTCATTCTCCTTCCTCAGTCAGTCTGCAGAGTGACCTCGCTGAAGCCTGGCCAGTGAGATAAGCTCACACCTTTCTCTCCTGTCCAGCTCTCCTCCTCCTCCTCCCGCCTCTTTCCTTCAGCGTAAGATTCTCTCTCTTCTCAGCATTTTTTACTCTCTCTCTTCCCATGCATCTTTGCATCTCTTTTCTTATATTTTACCTTTTCCAGCTGCCTCACTCTCCGTTTGTCTTTTGACAAGCCTCTCTAACAAAGTTAACATGTAGCGGACCACCAAACCGAAACACACCGCCAGGAGCTGTTTGTCTTGCAGGGTGTGTGTGCTTGTGTATGTTTGTGTGTCTGTCAGAGGTACGTATTTGTGCTGACTGGTAAGGGTAAAAGATTCATGACCAACAAAGCTTGTCAGGGCCACACACACACACACAATTTTGAGACCAGGGGAGTCTGCAGATTTTGCTCTTGGGGAGAGACAAATAGAGAGAAAGACTTGAAAAAAGGGGGACACGGGTAAAAAAGTAAAGAGAAGAGACAAAGAGGGAAAGAACTCATGAAGCTGAAAGGTCTTTCAACCGTTTAATACATGAGGGATTTCTTGGCTGCGATGACACATCAGAGGAAATATACAGAGGAGACGAGGGAAAGAAGCACAGCAACAGAAAAAGACTGACTCACCTTTCAAATCACGACACGCATGCTTTCAACTGTTCAAATTTGGTAAATCCCAGGTTAATTTAATACTACCAACAGAGTCAGTCAAGGTCAGGGCTGGATTGTACCAAAGGACTTTCAACAACTAACAGGCAGCATCACAAGTAGCATTTTTTGTCCTGGCAGTGCACACACTCTAATATTTACCTGATCAGATGTCCTAAGAAGGTCTTTGACCATCTCACATTAAATAACTGACGCAGATGAAGGCTGTGACTCTTAACAACCCTAGAGTTGGCTTTTGCACGATGTTTGTCCATTTCTTCCTCTTTAAGGAAATGGACAACAAAAAAGACAAGTAAGTAAAAAATAATAAATATATCTTTATACATTATAATGTGGTGGAGCCTTCCCAAGACGAGCACCAGAATCTTGGCAGGCATTTTGAGGTAATATTCTCCCAAAAAATTCTCCCATGTGGAGCTTAAAAGGGAAGGAATGTCAAAATTGTATGTCTATTATTTTTCACCATGGCCACTTAGAAAATGAAACAAACAAAAAAAATAAATTAAAATTGTCATCTGTTTTTAAATATCTTTTGACCAATCTCAGTATAACTGTTATGGCAGCTGATTCGACCGGCATATACATTCTTTAGTATTTTAACCCAAACCACAATCTTTTCCTAAACTACATCCTCACAACAACCGTTACCATGTCAATAGATAATAACTTCTCAACCTACTGGCAGGTGGAGCAGACCCTATCTAACCCATATCTATGAGGCTGATAACCACTGCTTAAGGCCATTTAAGGGAGTGACTACGTCTGAAGTGGGTGGCTAGGGTGTTTTGACCCTGAAAGCAAAGTGGGAAATATGCACTGCAAACACATACAAGGTACACAGTATGGATGTAAACAAATACAAGAGACAGATTCACACACACCTGTGGCATAAGGTAGTTACCATGCAGTGCATGCTAATTACTAGCTATGAAGCACACACATGCAGACACACACACACACACACACACACACACACACACACACACACACACACACACACACACACACACACACACACACACACACACACACACACACACACATACCATTAGATGTTTGTATTTTATCAATAATGTTTTGGCTATACTTAGGCTATAGAAAACAAGTATTGGTGCCTGAAAACAGAGCAAATGTCTATTTCACTTGTGTGCTGAAAGGGCTGCTGACGTTAACAAAATGCATTTTTTGATGGAGATCTTTTTGTTTTTCTTCTTGAAGGCATATATAGCAAATGGCACCATTTTTAATTCAACCTGAGCTCTTCTTTGAACACAGGCGTATTTCCCTGGCAATCTGAATCACCCCCAATGGTCTGCTCTCTCTACAGGACCCACATAAATGTGAATGAAAACATGTGAATTGATGTGTACAGTGTCAGTTTCAACAGAAAGGTGCAGAACTTAGAATTTGTGGGACTATGGTGTAACATTATGCTTTTACACCAGTTGCATGTCCTGGTTTGTGTGCGTGTGGAAAGGAAGGTTTTTGTCCCTTGCATACTTACTTGCATGCATGCACATGTAACTTGGATGTGCAAGTCTGAGTGTTTTTTTGTCTGTGTGCTTGAGATGCACATCTAGACCTCTGCCAGTTCACCCGACAGGGGCAGAGAAGCTCAGTGTTGTGTGAGAGAGCAAAGCATTATTTTATCTAAATACATTCAACTCCCTCTCTGCCTCTCCGCTCCTACAGAATCAATAGTCATTACACTCAGAGTGAATTGATCTCTCAGTGCTGTTTGCTGATTCCTCTGACTAAACTAACACCAAAGGAATCCCGGGCCCTCTGTGAGGGTCGATGGTATCAGGTGAATGAATGTCGAATGTGAGGCGTGCCGGCAGGGGAAGTCGGAGAGGAGTGGAGGTCACATGTAATAGGATCTGCTTCCTTTCAATTCACCACTATCTGTACGTGTTTACCTGGTAAACCATTATGAGGAAATGAGGCAACAGGCAGGGCTAAATGCCTGCTGATTTACTCAGTGTTATGTGGTGGTGATAGAGAAATGAGTGGTGGGTCAGAGAGGTATGAGCTGAGATACAGATGAAAGGGAATGATGGAGAGGAGGTGTGAGTGAGTGGGAGAGTGAATATGTATAATTGAGAAAAGACATCAAAAGAATCCTGCCATGGCGGCTGAAAATGATCCAAATATTTCCCAAAAATATAAAAAAGATTCTTGCAAATTCACAGAAACATTGAATATGAGTCTGTTCCCTTGTTTATTCTGAATAAATACACCTTCAAACATTATTATTTAAAAAAATGTACTATTATAGCAAATGTCTGCTTTTTTAATATGTACTTTTGCTAATAAGTAATAAAAATAATTGCTAATAGTTAACACCCTCTTCTCCCTAACATGTATACAGTGAAATAGAAGAAAAACAGTTTTAAAGGACTATTTCAAGAAAAAGTGGGAATAAACTATGTTACAGCGTGGTATTTAGATGTAATCCATCAGTAAACAGAGTAGAAGAAGCAGAGGATGCGAACGGGAGACAAAACAAGTCAACTTGGATCATAGTTTATGTCTCACCATGGCACCAGTGCAGCCCTTGTTGTTTTAACGCAGGGCTCAACACCCGCTAACACATAAACATCAGATGGACATCCATCTTGTCACCTTAAAGTCTGAAACAAACAAAACTATTCCTTTAGTATAATTTATGGGGAATAATCGTATATTTCTTTGTGTATCCGCTTATTTTGACAGTGTATAGATGAAAAAGAGAAATCTAGTCAGACACTGTAGATCCATCCCTCTCTTTAGTGGGAGGATGGAGAGGGGGAATTACTTTTACACCCTCTGTGTGCGTGCGTGTGTGTGTGTGTGTGTGTGTGTGTGTGTGTGTGTTTTCTTGAGTTTCTCTTCTCCAACACAAGGATTTTTTTGTCAGTTTTCATTTCCAAAAGTGCCATAAACAGAAACACTTAAATATACGGTGGAAGGCAACTTAAGCTGATAGTCAATTTCAGCTCAGAGCGGATCTGCGGGGGAATGAGATTGAACCGTAATGTCACGTCCAAAGTTGTGACAGCATAATCAAACATCGACTTGCACACGCTCAGACACACTTATTTCAAACATAATCTGTGGTCATGGATATGGGCTTATGGCTTTGGATCACAAACACACATGCATACATGCACAATCCTGTTAGTACAATGACAACAGTGACTTCTTTGCTTTGGGATGAAGGAATTATTTGCATTTTTTCCCCTCTTGGTGTCCAGCCTGCTACTAGTAGTAAAACGACCAATTTTGATAGATCTTATCCATGCCCCTTCCTGTATCAAAGTGGTTTGATGTCAGGTTTGCTTGTATCTGTAGTCTGTTCTGACACCAACATCTGGAGTTTTTACATTGCAGCAGTGTTTCTGTTCAGCCCTGGACCAGAATAAAGGACAAGGCTCGTGTCATCATGGTGTAATGCAGCTACATGGCCAGTGTAGCATAACTACTGAACCAAGAGATTAGATTTGGAGCTACTCTCTCACAAAACACATTATTTGTTTTGTAGTCTGGCTGAATGTGGTTTATAAAACCTATGAAAGTGGAAGCACTGAAGCACCCAGAGGCTGGCAGCGTATAAAAGACTACAACCCTTTGTTTGTTCACCAGGAGCAGTGAATAACTTTCAGCTTGACAGGTCTCCTCTCTACACCTCTTCTGATAGATGAATATTTAGCGATTATGAGTCCTACATCCTAAAGTGCTCCTCTGTGGTCAGCCATTAGTTGTCTAATGGAGCGTGAATCTCATTTTGAAAGTTTAGGAAGTAGATCACAGCTCTTGTCTTCATGTTGGCGGTAAAAGTGTAATTTGTTCACCTTTTCTAGGGCCATTTCCATGTAAACTAAGCAGCGCTGTCCTTAAAAAGAGGCTAAATCTCTCAGAGTCGCTGAAAGCCGAGGGCGCATCACCAAAGTCACCACAGTAGAGCCGCCTACATGCAAGTTTAAGGCTTCAGAACACTTTAACTGCTGCTTATGTCTTTCCTTCGTTGTTTTATTTTCAAAAATATGATGATGAGCAGCACCTATGGCGGTGAGCAGCAATTTCAGGTGTTTTTTTTTTTTATCTCACTTTCAAAAGATGCAAACCATGTTTCCTGTGTGACATCAGTCAGTTAATATTAGTTCTGATAGATAAGTTCTTAAATTAACAAGTCATTTCGCAGGGGTTGTGATTTGAAAAAATGTATTTATGGATTTACAGACGTCTCTTTCACCAAGTCAATGGGAAAAAATCTATTTGGGCAAGAGGGCTTCAAAGTCAGGCGCACTTAATGGGGGCCTGCACCTGACCAAGCGGGCATATGTGACGAGTTGGTACTGGGAAGGTGCGTTGAACCGACGTTAGTGTGAAGAGCTGGAACCAGAAAGTGACGAACAAGAACGCAACAAGCAAACCCATTCTGGATGTAATTAAACTGCAACCACACCACTGCACTGCTTCACTCTATTAGTCACACAAACACACTCTAACACACACAATCTAACACACAATCTAACACACACACACACACACACACACACACACACACACACACACACACACACACACACACACACACACACACACACACACACACACACACACACACACACACACACACACACACACACACACGACAGCTGCATTAGAATGAATGAGAATCTCCAAACCAATCACTTTATAGCTTTATGGATCATCTGTCAGCTCCACCATTAGAATGCCAACTTCTTGACATTTACCGACAAATTCATATTTCTCACAACACACCCACACTTGTATGCACACACGCGCAAACACACGCAGAAAAAAGATGCGCACTCAGTCACCCTGTTGGTCCTCACTGTGGTAGAAGTAAACCCACAAACACCCACAGAGATACACACTGAACGCTTGTTGACATTTGCCGGCTCTACACATTTTTCTGCCAGGCATTTTCAAATGAAGGACATGAGATAGATCCCTGTGACTTAAGACAGATTGATCCGTGCACGCCATAAAACTTGTTTCACAGCCTCAGAAGATGTGCTTCTCAGCGGCATTCACACACTTGACACAGACAGATCCAATTCAAGCGGAAAATTTACTCGCCGTCTCTTGTTAGCCTGTTCCCTGCAGTGCGTGTGTGTGTGTGTGTGTGTAAATTAGATTATGTGAGGTTGATAGAGTGGATGAAGGCTGAGCAACCACTGAGAGCTAGTTTGAAAGATTAACAAGACATCACAACTTAGTTATGACACATTTTAAATTAGTCAGCGGAGAAAAGGAAAGAAACTTTTAACCAAATGCCAAACTGCTAAGAGCAGCTGCTGTGAAACTCCACCAAACCAGTCGGAAAATAACTTTTCCATAAAACAAACCATCGAGTTTGAAAAATAACCCGAGGAATGACGTGAAATACAAGGATTGTGAGAATATTTCCCAGGGGAATCTGTCATAAATCTTTATACTGTAGGATGTTCATTGAGATGGACTACACCCTGAGTGGCTGTTAAACAATGAGGCATACAATACTCTCAACAAAGCCCATGGATCAAATAAAAGCAACAATGAACTGATCTTACTTACAATTATTGACTGTATATCCAAAACCTGACATATCTTCATCTTTGCCGTAGAGCACACACACAAACTCACACACAGGAGTTTTCAGCTGAAACTAAACCCCCCCCCCCCCCCCAAAATGCACCATTTACTTGTTTGCTAAAAAGTACAGTTTCCAGCCACTTAGGAGGAAACTACTGTGTTTTTCTAAATAAAGCTATATTATTATAATTTTTTTTATCAGTTGTATTGACAAATGTATTAACATGTTGTTTACAGGATTTGTTGACAATAATAAAAATACATCACCAGCATTTTCAGTTAATGTGAGATCATACGTCCCAAACCCTGGCACAGCCACTGTATTCGATGGCCTAACTTTTTATATAATGAGTCTGGAATCAAACCTGTAAACACCCACCAGGTGTTATTGTTGCTTCTGGGCTCTTGTTTCCATTTAAAAAGCTGGGCGAGAAGCTGGTCAGCTAGTGAGGGGTGGAGTAATAAGGTAATCAATAAACAGGCTACAAAAACAAATGTGAAGAATGTAGAGAATTAATATGTGCACTTGGCCAACTGCTGTGAAAAGTGGACATAAAATAAAAAAAGTGGCTGACACAGAGCCCCATTATCAGACTTTCTGAAAGGATCTTTTCGACACTTTCCAACTGTTTGAACAGCGTGTCTTAAGGAGCATGGAGCATGAAGGCCCTTAAACCTTTGAGCTAAACTATCTCAATCTGCTCAGAGAGACACAAGACTCGACGGGGATCTTCCTAATTCCTCTGGTGTCCATGGGAACAGAGGTGAGGTCAGCAGAGGTTAGGACCGATGGTAGCCATGGGGCCGAGAGGACGAGAGGTCATGTGTAAAAGGCACAGGAGGTCATTCCCAAGTGTCCACGCAGACAGCCGCCAAACGCACATAGAGAGTAATGAGTATTAGGTATTAATAGAGCTGTATGGAGCAGGCCTGGTCCAGGCTAATGAGGCCCCAGGGTTATCAGAGATTCTCAGTAATATGACACCTTCTGCGCGTTGTTACAGGGTGAAAGAAATATGACACATTCAACTTTTAGACCTTCAGCATCACACCTGCTGGATGCTTATGATACCTTTAACTCTGGTTTATTATATGTATATACATGAGCTTACATCCTAAATGTATTTGCTTTGATTAAACTGCTTTCTTTTTCTACTTTAATGTGGTGGCTGTGGTTCAGTGGCAGAGTGTCAGGTCGTCCTCCATTTGAGAGATTGACGGTTCGATCCCTAGCTCCCCCGGTCCACATGTCAAAATGTCCTTGGGCAAGACACTGAACCCCGAATTGCTCCCCGTGCTGCGCATGGGTGTGTAAATGTGGTGTCAATTGTTAGATTAGATGGTATGAAGATGTCCACCGCCGTCAGTGTGAATGGATGAATGTGACAAGTAGTGTGAAAGCACCTTGAGTAGTCAGAAGACCAGAAAGGCGCTATATAAGTACAAGTTCATTTACCATAATGTTTTTATTTTGAGCCATGCTGGCTGAATAATCTCAACACCAGCTGGATGAATTTCTGTAAAATTTGGTACACCCATTCGTGGTCCCAGAGGATAAATCCACCTGACTTTGGTGATCTCCTGACTAGTGACTTTCAACATTACCAGATTGACATCGGTGGCTCAGAATGCCTAAGTGCAGCTTAAGAAAGCTTTCATTTACATTCATGGCAGGCCACCTGTCTGTGCATCAACAGGCTGCAGGATGCACAGACAGGTGTTACACTAAAAAAACACACCAAATACCTTTTTATTGGCAGATTTATCCAACTGTTGTATCAGGCAGGCGTGCATGCACTATGGCTGATCGATTTTTGCAGATAGTTACCCCCGCCCCTTTAAAAAAGTATTAAAAAGGACCATGCAAAGACCTGTAATTCCCGTCACTAGCCATCAAATGTAATGTAGTTCAACACCACAGTCATGCATGATTTCAATCAGTCTTAAGAGAGCACTGAATCCGTACTTGGTTTTGGCAGGTGCTCTCAGAATCAAGAGAAAACAAGCTGCATCAGTGGCATCCCTACAGATCTGAAGAAATACTTTGGTCAGTATGTGTTATCATAAAAGCCAAAGCTACAAAAATAAGACACAAGTTAAGGAGGATTCATTATGGAGAGTAGGATGCCAACACTTTCTTTACCATCTTCCACAACTACTCGGCCATTACTTTGTGTTACGTATGGAGATTTATGTACCATTTCACTCTCAGCATCCTTTTTGTTACCCTCCAGTCAGCGTCTAAATCTAGAAAACATTGGGTCGTACATCTCATTCCCACCAGCTTTCAAGGTTACATGGGAGGTAGCTCCATTTGAAATATTCACACACTGTCAGAGCATGTACGGCCACACATCTAACGGTGGACCTTCGCACAGCCTGTGTAGACACCCCTGGATGTTCACGCACACATCTACTACACAAGGTTGCTGTAAAGCTGTAAAGTCACATCAGCATGCAGGGACATGCTGCACGTGTGTTGCCTGTAAAGCACTTTGGGACATGTTCTCTGATCCATGACAGAGTGAAGGGCTGAGTGGGAGGCAGGGATGGAGCAGGGAAAAGGGCTGCAGACAAAGAGAGTTTGTGTGTGGCAACCATGTGTGTGTCTGACTGTGCCTCCGAATGCAGCCTCATAAGTCGTTGTGATTGATGCAGCTTCACTGTAAATTAAATGTGATGTGGTCAAAATGTTCGAGTGTATCAGTGTGCTGCCACTCTTTGATTTGTTGATCTGGGAGATGAAGGCGCAGCACTCTCTCAGGGCCAGAATAGAGCATTTATTAGAAATGAAAAGCGACTTTCATGAGAGCTTCTATAAACAAACAAGTGGCCCAAAAAAATCTGTCAAATGTTATAGCACATATAAATAACATCTCACTGAATAAGATTTACTCTGAGGAAGAGATTTCAGCACTGATTTACTGTAAAAAGGTTTGGTGAAAGTGTGAACAGTCAAACACTATGACAGGGTGTTTTTGACTATGCATGCTTGTGTGCCGCTTAGACTGTGAAATACTGCTCTGCGTCTACACCAAACCAGGTTCTCTATCAGCTACAACTGGCTTTCATTACTGTTCAATGTACCCTGCATGATTTAAAACTGGTTTTGAATTCTGACAAAACATAACTTTATACCTTCCAACTGGCACCGCATTTCAGGGAGATTTAGTCTGCAGCTTAATACGAGTATCTTAGAATAATAATTGATGATTCACTCTCATTTTAGCCTCACATTTAGCAACTGGTAAAAAAAACAAACTGTTAAAGTTGTTTTTTATCTTAAAAACAAGTCTTGCTTCAAAGACAAAAGGAGACTTGTTGCAGCCATATTTATGTCTCGGCACTGTTGTGTACATTCATGCATCTTCACAATGCTTTGCATGCTGGATACTATCTACCATGGAGCACTGCAATTTATCACACACTTCAAATCCCATATTCACCACTGCTCTCTGTATGATTAGGTTGGTTGGATGGTTGGCCTGGTTCACCCGTAGACTTAACCGCTGGTACATTCTTATTTATAAGGTCAATCTTAGTGTACTTCCTTGTTATCTACAGATCTACATCCTACAAAAATGTATGGGAAATTATCGTCTTTGTTTCCAGGATATATTTTTACCTACGGTCCCTACTGAACTGGCGGGAAAAGGGAGTTTCATACGCTGCTCCCTCGGTTTGGAAACTGTTAAAAAAATCACCTGAATCTTTCATCTTTAACTCCTGGTTAAATAAAATAAATAAAAATAACAGCCTGGATTAATGTTCAAATAGTGACATGTGTTACCACAGATTTAACCATTCAGGGATATTCTTTTGCGTTGGATGTGGACTGCTCTGGCTTTCGGCTGGCCTTTGGACAATAACAGTGGTGCCGTCCCCATTCATGTTGTGAATGAGCTCAAGAGCTCCAGAAATCATTATCAAGAGAAACTTGCGTTTATGTTGTTCGTATGTCATATGGGATGGATTTTAGCTCAGCTCTATACAACGTGGGTGCTAACGTGAACGCTACTTAGAAGTAATGAACTAATGAACATAGTAGACTATTAGCCTATTGTTCTCACACATATGAGTTCCCAAGAAGCTCCTTTTCCTGTCTGTTCATTTATAAGCAAAAGGGATATTAATGTGATAAATTTCAGTTTCGGGCTTTAGTGCATACTGTGACCATCCAAATGTCACCTTTTCTCAAGATAATTACTATTGATTTTCATGCATTTTTGAAACATTACCATGTTGCCTATTAATTAAAGGTTTGGCACAGTTCCAGGGCTACCAACCACAGGGACAAGATTAACTCAATCAATTAAAAACACACACAAAACATGCAACATGGAGCTTATTTTGTTTGTACAACTGAGTCCGGTGAATGAATTAAAATAAAAGTCAGCGGTGAAAGTCGAGGTGCTGCAGCTCCTGCCATTGGTGGCACTGAGGTTGCGTGAGTGCAAGTGTGTGTGTGTGTTTGTGTCACTAGGGAAAACAACATCAGACAGACCCATGGAGCAGCTGTTGTCCCTGACGTGCACACACACACACAAAGGGAGATGCAGCGTTTCATTCTGCTTGCACACACACACACACACATACTTTCTTTACCAAACTTCACTCTGTTCCTTTGTGTTTATCATTCTGTGCTAAAGAACACACACACACACAGATTTTTGCAGGGCTTATGCAACCTCACAGAAAGCCAGAATCAAAGGTTTACCAACAGATGTGAAAATCTTCAGTGATCGCGTCCATCGTTTAAGTGTTGGGGCCATAACACTTCCAGACGACTCCATGCATAAATTTAAACTCTCCCTGCCCACATCTGCTCTCAACTCTGAACAGACCCACACTCACCTCTCCACTCCAGCTTATTAGAAACCTCATGAGACTGAGTTTAACTACGTGTTCTTGAGGACCTCGGCTAGCTCTCGGTTGCCTCAAACAAGTCCACCAGATGTCTTTTTCTACAGTAGAACATTTTTCCTCATCTCATCCCTCGCTCCTCTTTAACCCTCACCTTTCTGCCTCACCTCATGTCTCTGATTTGCTTTCTATCTCTAGTCGTCCCCCTGGAGGTCAGATGGACAGATGTGCAGCCTTGTCCTACGCACGCACGCACACACACACACAAACACACTTCTGACCTAATTCCTCCAAGGAGGCCAGTTTAACAGAGCCTATGAAAAGACAACAGCTGTACAGTACAAGGGAAAGCTGGGGGATGTCCTTGTTGTTTTTTCTATAGAACTGCATAGTGACAAAAACAGCAGTTGAAACAACGTGATTTCGTGGGAAGTCGTATAAATAACATGCCACTTTTTAAAACATTTCTCATGTATTTTCAATCTATTTTAAGCTTTTTGCACGTTATTTAATGGCCCGTTCTTATTCCCAGATTGTCCATTTTAAACACATGGTTAGTGTTGTGAATTCCAACAAAGCCAATTGGTTAGATTTTGGAAATGTTTGGGTTTAAATTAGTATGGCTGTTACATTAATGAAGTTACGTAAGAAAATTAAAGGAAGAATATATAAACAGTCAAGACTGACTTTTAGTTTCACACGGGACAGGAGCAGCGATCTCATGGATCAAAGTTTGTTTGACCCATCCGTCCACCTCCCTATGCAGACTTTGTCGCTCTTTAAGATGTGTCACAATATACAGTAAGTCAGTAGACACTAAATGGTGTGAAATGACACACAAAATGCAAAAAATACATTGTGATAACATGTGAAAATTAATCAAATTCCTCTATGTGCATTAATGCTGCAACGAAGAACAATTTTTATTGTCGATCAATCCTTTTTTCAATAAAATGTCGGAAGATAGCAAGAAAAAATGCTCATTATAATTTTCAAGTTCAAGATGATTTATTAATATTTCTAGTTGTGTCTGACCAATAGTTTAAAACATTTTCTATCAGAAGAATAAGATAAGCAAGAAAAACCCAACAATCATCACATTTGAGAAGTTGCAACCTCGGAATGAGTGTTTGCTTAAAAAAACTTAAAATACTTGTCAATTCATTTTCGGTTAATTAACTAATTGTTTCAGCTCTAAAATGCTTATGCAGCTGTGTTAATGTGTGTTGGTGTACAATCGTCCAAAACCTGAGTGAACTCATGAGCAAAGCAAGTGTTGGGAAATCCTCTAAATAGACAACATCAGGTGAATCTATTTTTATTTTTTTTAGTTTGTTCACTTAAAAAGTTTTTTAACAAATTGCTCCGTAAAAAGTGGAAACTGAGTTAATTGTTTTTTTGTCAGACTTTTGCTTCCAAGGTCAAGAATACATTTCCACACTGTAACCAGAAGTGTTTCCTTTATTATTTATTCACGATTTTACCTCGTCAACAAAAATACAGCTTCATCTCGTCTCAGCATAAGTACAAGGTGCAAAGAACCTGATATGTTTGTACCAAGTGTTTGGTATTCATGATATGAGAAACATGCATTAAAATGCCAATAGAAATCGTACACACAAAAATAAAGGGCTTACATCATTATCTGTAAAAGCATTTGGTGCAATCAAGTCTTTTGGGAAAACGTTTCAGACCTGAGGGGAGGACAGAGCATTCATGAGAGGCACGACACGAGCTCACTGGGAGTTCAAATTCAGGGTCTTCATCACGCCACAGTGAATTCATAATTTGGCATTAAATTTGAGTTATTTTGACTCCCACAAAGTGTGTTTTTGGTTTAAATCGAACCCCTTGAGTAGCTGTCAAATTACATTCACTGCATCTAGCTTTTGAAATAACTGCCATTTCTTTATTTTCATTCAATAGCAGAAGGATAAGTATTTCTTCTTCTTTCATAATCAAGATTAAACACTGAGCATCTCTGTTGAAATTATTAAAACTTTGTGGAATGAATCATCCATGGGATTTGGTTTGTTTATTTGGCAAAAAGATTTAACAGAATGGATAGTAGGTGGAGTGCAAAATAGCCTCAAAAATCTTGCAGATGTGGGCTGATATTCAGACAAGAAGATAATAAAATGAAACTACAAAGAATTGATTAAATGTGGAATATTTAAACTATCAACAGAGCCACGGTCAAATAAAATGATGTATCTTCTTCTTTTGTCTATGTTTACTTCTTCAAGAACAGTGTTTTTCAGGATATTTACAGCCCTAAACCTGAATATAAATTGTGTTGTTTTTGTCAACTTTAGACATAATCCATCTTCATTCCTTTACATCTTGGCTGTCTTCATTCAAACCAAGAAACAAGCTTCCATCATTTTTCATCTGAGGCCTCTGCCAGACTGAGACCAGTGCAGGTGTTGGTGTAGGTGTTTGAGCATGAATGTGAGAAGAAAGAAAATAGAGAAAATGTCTTAAGCATGCCAAGAGCCAGGGGCAGGAATTAAATCCTCATTATGATCTGGCACCACCACCACCACCTCTCTCCATGTACGAGTGTGTGTATAAATGTGTGTTTGGCACTAATAATACAACTACACAGTAACAGCTTGACAAATGTTTGAAGATCACAGACCCTGGTCAAAAGCAATCATGTGTGAGCACAGATTACATGCAAAAACTGCTCTGAAAAATTAAATAGCTATATATCATATTATATCAATCACCTGTTTCCAAGCATCAAAGATGCAAAAGTACATACAATCACTTTAAAGGTACAGCCAGTAGTAACAGAATTTACTTCACTGCAGAATGAGCCGTTTGTGTAATACGAGCAGAATACACATCAACGCCGACCATGCACCATAATACAGGAAAATGTTACCTTTGCGATTGTCATTTGTTTATAATTTTAATCAAAGAAGTGAGCTGGCACATGACCAAACATTTAAAGGAACAGTCTGACATTTTGGGAAATATGTTTATTTGCTTTCTTGCCAAGAGTTGGATGAGAAGATCCAGATGACCAGCTCAACCAAAATGACAACGCTTGTTACCTTTGGAGAGGGCCATGCTAGCTCGATTCCCACCGTTTCCACTCTTTGTGCTAAGCTAACCAGCTGCTGGCTGCAGCTTCATATTTACTGCCCTTTCATTTGAGAGTCAAACTTCTCATCTGACTCTCAGAATTAACAGCATTTAAGTGAGTTTCCCAAAATCCCTCAAACTATTCCTTTAACTCCTAATCTGATTCCTAATGACTGACCAGATGCAGTATTTAATATGTTAAATAAGTGGATAACCATTTGAAAAAATAGAAACCCTCAGAATGGGGATAATTACAAATCATAATAACAATTTAACTGGCTCACATGTTTCTTTTCAATACACATTCATTAAATCAAATGAAATGTTTTACTTTTGACAAAAATGCCAATCAGATTGTTGCTCTTAAAATAAAAAAAATACATTGATGCACCTCGTGTTCAAAAACATAAGATGCCCAGGGAGTTAAATAGAAGATGCCCAGGGAGTTGAAAAGAAAAAGAAAGAAACTGACCTGTTACTAAAGCTTACATGTTCCATGATTCTCGCTCTCGGATACGTATATACACACACACACACACACAGACATACACACACTTATTGCATTTAATCACATCAGACACGCACAGGGTGATGTTTTACATGATGAACAGCTTGTCAGACTGAAAGGTGGAGCATGCAGAGTCTATTCAAACAACCACCACAGGTTACTGACTGAAGATGTCTGAACCGTCTATTCAAATTACAGGCCATTAATTGATTTATTGACTATCTAAAAATATGACTGACTGATTATCACCAATCAAAATCCCAGCAATAGAGATTTTCCGTAGAATGCCTGAAACCCACCACTTAATGGAGTGATAGATTGATTGACCGGTTTGTTAACTGCTCGGCTCTGCGATCCTTCTCAGACCGCCCTGAGGCTAGAAATGTGACCAGTGACTTTCTCTATTACTACTGTAATTTCGCACACAACAAAGCACAAACCAGTTAAATTCATACTCTACAGAGCAACTAAAATCAACAGGGTAAACTTCACATCCAATCCGACCGTGCAAAGATGCTACACATTTATATCTGAAGGAGGAGGAAGAGGAGGGACGAGAGGGATGAGAGTGTTGTGACTGCGCCGAAGTTGTGTTGAAACAGATGCAACTCGGCAACATGCTTGTAAAAGCTGATGAATATTTCAGAGTGTAAGTCGACACACACAGAGCATGCATTGCTGTTTGGAGAAACCCCTGCGCCCTGTACATATGTATGTACCTCAGTTGAAACCCGCTTGTATTATTAATCTTGACTTTTCAGGCGCTGAAACTCAGTGATTACGTTTGGTCCAACAGTATCTACAGGGTGGGTGATGCAGGTGGTTAACTTTAACCACTACTAGAATAGATAAAAACACTTCTATCTCACATGTAAAAGTGATCACTGTAGCTAATAAATGCTGAAAATAAATATGATGTAGGAGAAGAGTCCGTGTACTGTAGGTCTGTTGACGGCTGTTCAGGGGGGATGTTGGCGCAAACCCAAACCTCTTAAATATTTTAAGAATGTAAAAGTACTCATGCTTTCTCCATATTCATTGACCAGTGGTAGGCCACAAAATGCTACAGAAAATATAAAAAAGAACAAATTAAATAAATATGTATTTCAATATCTGCTGCAAAATGCATCTGCAAAAGACCCACTTCTTGCTCTGAGTGCAGCGTGCTAACAGAGTGTAATGTTCACATTTTGGGGCAGCAACAACTCATTCTGTTTCAAACTCAACTGTAAATGTTACTTGCCGACACCTGGAGTAAAGCAATTAATACCAGTGGCTCACAGGCAAAATCTCTCCCTCCATCTTTCCTATTTCTCTCCTACTCTCCTTCTTCACGCATAACTGGAAGCTTTCAGCAGAAAACACCGCTCTTTAATAATTTGTATTCATGTGTCATCGTGCTGGCTATGGGCACTTCTGGCTCTCAGATGTGGCTGCTGATCCAACAAGCGCACTAAAACACCATCAACAGGAATCCAAGAAAACAAGCATGACAGTCTAAAAACGGGTTATCAGCAAAATAATCAGCAAACGCACAGAGACACGTGTAAAATGTTACACCAATGCTACCGTTTGAGCAACAGCAAGATGTGTTTTCTCATGCATGGATGAATAATGAGATGATGGGCCCCTCGGCAAAAACATGTAAAGGCCCCCCAACCCCACCTACATGCAAAGGACAAGAAGAACAAGACCCCAAGCCAGAGAAACACAAAATAACTACAAACAACACATTCTAGTCTCTTTATCATCTTCTTGAATGTCTTTGTGGTTGTACTTTACATCTCTTTGTGATTGCTTTATGTTTCTTTGTAGTCATTGTGTTTCATTGTTGTCGCTTTACATCTCTTTGATATTGTTTTATGTCTCTTTGTGGCCGTTTTACACCTCTATTTGGCATTGTTTTGTGTCTCAGAGTGGACACATTAGATCTCTATGTGGTCATTTTGCTTCTCTTTGTGATCGTTTTGCATGTCTTTCCGGTTGTTTTTTGTCTCTTTGTGGTCGGACTTCCCACAGAGGCTCTGACCCAAGAGGTCAGAGGCCGGTAGGCTCATTCAATTATCCATCCATGCTCACAGGTGGTATGAGGTGAGTGGTATGAGGTCTGGAATACCCCGTCAGACACTTACAACACACAGACAGCCAGTCGCACACATGCACACACATCCCGAGGCTTTCTAGTGGCTAACATATGTTCATCGTGGTTGAGTAGCAACAACCTGTTTGGCACCAAAAGGACTGACCTCCTTCAGCTATTCTCCAAAGGTCCCTCTCAGCAGTAGAGACAAGC
>NC_139838.1:19441470-19503970 GCF_963691815.1 Echiichthys vipera | reverse complement strand
TCAATGTTTCCTCCTCAAAAATATAAAATGTGGAAAAAGGGTCTCACACACGCACGCACACACACACACACACACACACACACACACAGACACACACACACCACTGAGTCTGTGTGTGTGTCTGTGTTTTTAGAGCCCCCCCTCTTGGTTGCTGCCGGAATTACATCACACCACCCAGTCATAAAAAAAAATTTATGTGGTAAACTTTTGCATTAGTGTCATATGTTCTGATTAAATGACTGAGCACACCTGTAGGGGCATTAGTCAAGTAATTGATTAGTTGATTGATAGAACAATAACATACAAGAGTTTTGGACAAAACTCTAACATATGGATTCTGCTCATAATTATGACTGAAGTATGACCCTGCATGATGACCCATTCAGCTAATGTGGATGCAGACTAGTAACATCATTATAATTATTATTAACCATATTTAGTTTCAACTTTTCTCCCCTCACCTCCTGCGAGACTGCAGTGCTGCCCGCTTCGCCAGTAGAGATGGAGGGTACTGATCGTAGAGATCCTGGGCCTGACCGATCAGAAGTTCGTACGGGAGGTCTTGGGGGATGCGGGAGAGGAGGTGATGGACCATGGCCATGTCACACTCTGTCTTCTTCACCTCCTTCTCTCTGTGCAACACAATCTGAGTAGGAGAGTGGGGGAGGTAAAGGTTTTAACCGCAAAATTGTGCACTGTGGTTTACCTGGGAGTGAATAAGATTCTACATACTGTACACTGGGTAGCTTCAGTGATACTAGTGAGGCAGAATGAGCTCTTAGCTGTGAAATAGGCAGATGAAGAGTTAACCCTCCCTGCTGTGCGTTGTACTCAGCCTTGGAGGAAACATGAACTACATTCTGCTTTGTTGTTTCATACACTTCAAACAGAACTCTTCCTTTGCCCAGCCCCTACACACACACAGACACAACACACAGACACAACAGACACACAGACACACACATCTACTAAAACATGCTCAACTGCAAATGAGCAAAATGTGCACAATTATACACACTAATCAACATGCAAAGAGGCATATTCACAATCAAATAAACACCTACAAACAGGATGCATGCGCACACACACCATTCATTATTTCCACAAACACAGGTGCACACACAAACATGTTCTAGCAGTAAACATTTCTGCCAAAAAAGTTGGTGTGAGCACCCACAGGAACAAATTTCAGAGAGGAACAAGTGAAAAAGTCACAAATATAAATATATTTTTCCTTTGTGATCTGTTTTTCCTTCTCAGTCAAACATCAGTCAGCTCTCCTCATCAATCCGTTTCCTGTTGCGGTCCTCATCCTTTTCCCTCTCTTTCCCCTTTTATCTCTACCTCTGTACCACTCTTTCACTGTCTCACTCTCATCTCTTCATTAGGAGGTATCTAATTAACTAGTACAGCGATTTCACACTACTCTGCCTTACTGTGTACTTGAGTATATGACTCTGTGTGTGTGTGTGTGTGTGTGTGTGTGTGTGTGTGTGTGTGTGTGTGTGTGTGTGTGTGTGTGTGTGTGTGTGTGTGTGTGTGTGTGTGTGTGTGTGTGTGTGTGTGTGTGTGTGTGTGTGTGTGTGTGTGTGTGTGCGCGCACCAGAATGTGTTCATGTGTGAGCGTCCAGTATTACTGACAAATCACAGCAACTGCCTGTTGTTCATTTCCTGTTGGCTTCTATGCCCTCACCGTAGCGGCGAGGTAGATGGGCATCAGTGGATGAGAGGCCAGGAAGAAGTCGTAGAGTCTCATGGTGTGTTTGAAGTCTGACAGCACATGGCCGTACCATGTGATGAGCCAAGACAGTGCGAAGATGGTTCCCACCTCCGCTCTAAAACACAAAAAAGCAAATATTTAAAGAAATGTAAACAACCAGGACAACACACCGGACGTGCTATAAATATTATTTTTTTCCCTTTCTTTAACCAGGAAAGCCTAACTGAGATTAAAAATCTCTTTTTTTCCTGGCCAAGATAAGCAGCATTGAGTTCCAGACTAACAACAAAACAGGTAACAAAAATGTGTTACAAGAGCAGAATGAAATAAAAATGCTCTTAGAGCCACTTGTCCAATAGAGATAACTGAAATTATAACAGCATAATTTACATTTTGTGTTTGGCTTGCTGAAAATGAGCATCTCTGTGGATGTGAATAAGGCTATCTGTGTATGTCATGTAAAATGATCCACATAACCGTTGCCAAAAAACACTTCCATGAATTTATTGTTTTCATGAGAGACAGATTAAAAATAATAGTCTGAGATACTGTACATATGCTGGGTCCAATGATTCCCAAAATGCATCTTGATTTGTATTTTAGTTAAATCTTCTCTGAAAAAAGCTACATTTTTCAAATGTCTTTAAAAAAAGAAAAAATGTTTGTACCACATGTTGAGTAGTAATTGTTAATGGATGATGACATCACCAAGGTTTTTTTCTCAGACTTGAAAAAGCTCCTCCAGACCCAAATAAGACAAGTACAACATGAGTAGTACTTCCC
Source organism: Echiichthys vipera (assembly GCF_963691815.1). Classification (NCBI taxonomy): domain Eukaryota; kingdom Metazoa; phylum Chordata; class Actinopteri; order Perciformes; family Trachinidae; genus Echiichthys; species Echiichthys vipera. Next base: position 19,501,467 of record NC_139838.1, on the reverse strand, counting down.
TTTATTTGTAGACTGATGTTCAATAGTCTAACCTTAATTGAGGGTCATGAAACATTAGTTTGCAAGATTTTTGTCATGGCAACAGCAATTTTTAAAGAGATGGTTTGATGAATTTTAAAGAAAAATAAATTTGCTTTACCTTCACATATTGTTTATAACCCCCCTACGCTCTTCCCTTGTTGTGTGCAGACATAAATAGGTAGTTATTTTTGACAGTCTCAAGTAAATTGGATACTCTGAGAGGTTGTTGATAAATATTAGATAGGAACATTCAGGGAGGAAGAAGGATGAGTACAAGGGGAAGGGAGTGACAAGCGAAAAGAAGTGGGTGGGAGTGATGGACAGGGGGAAGGGTAAAGAGGGGGAGCAAGGGGCAGGGAGCATGTGTGATGAGAGGGACATAAAAGAGATAAAAGGAAGTTGGAGAAGGAGAAAAGGGAGACATGAGAAGGCAGGTAAAGGGAGGTGGAAGTGTTCACAAAAAAGAGCATTACAAACTTTGAAGCCGGGTGTTGTTTATTCTGCCGTTTTTCTGCAAGTGCAATGTCTTGTTTTTGTTGCTTTTTCTGTTTGTGTGAGCGCGTATCTGAGACGGGTAATTTGCAAATATGGAGGTTGCCAGCACAGCATAAATTATGAACAGGCAACAAGACAGCAAAGGTACTGTTGACAAACACAGGCAAGCACTCACACACACACAAACATCCAAAATACCTTTGAGGACGATTCATTGACTCACAATCATCCCAAATCCCAATCCTCACTACCCACCCCACCGTGGGGTAACCTACCTACAGTAACTTGCTGTATCTTAAAAATATTTTTGGTGCTGTTGTTTTAATTAACTGCAAAAAGATCATGAATCATACTTTGGTTAATTACAACTCACAAATAAAGGTAAATGTGGTGCACCCCTTGGGGGGGTTAAGCCTCTGAAACAGCTGACATGTGAATTCTTCAATGAGACCATTGCCGATATATTTTCAATAGCGTTCCAATTCAAAAACAAAACACTCGACTCCTTGGGTTCTTCTCATTTCTCTATTCTATGCCTCCTCATCTCCTCATCTCCTCCATCGTTCTGCTTTTGACCTGGAAATCGATCTCAGGTATATGAGGAAGGCTTTTCTTCACCCGTGAGCGTAAAAATGAGGCGTGACACAGTAATCGCAGATGTACAAAGTGAGAAATGAGAAGAGTGGCTGGTCTCTATGGGAAGCTCAAAGGTGAAAATCAACATTTTGGTGCCCTCTAGTGGTTTTTATTTACATTACATTTTCGAAATTTGAAATTTGAGTGTGTATCCCTCTGCATAAAGTACACACGCTTAGTGCGGTTTGTTTTAAGAAACGAGACATAATAAGTACCAACACCCATTGGGCAGCAACACCAAATTTTAAAATTGAGCGCAGCCATGCCTGCATGTGTGTGTGTGTGTGTGTGTGTGTGTGTGTGTGTGTGTGTGTGTGTGTGTGTGTGTGTGTGTGTGTGTGTGTGTGTGTGTGTGTGTGTGTGTGTGTGTGTGTGTGTGTGTGTGTGTGTGTACCTGATCATGAAGTCATATAGTTCTCTATCAACCTGCTCCAATATAGGCATCAGGTAGTTTAAAATGTGTTTAGTGCTGTCCATGGTAGGATCCATGAAATCCCTAGACAGAGAAGATAAACACAAGTTATATACCAGTAAAAAAAAAAGTTGATTAAACTGCCTAGATAAATGCATTAATTGAAATAAACAAAAAAACCTGAGATGGTGATTGGACAGAGTGTCCAACATGGCGATGGCCATCCGCTCCCCAACTACCAGAAGCAGAGTGACGGCCACGTCATGGTAGCCTTGGTAGTAATGAAGCTGAGGGGTGCATTTCAAAACCTCCAGTATGATGTCAATCAGCTGCTCCTGAAGAACGGCTCTCTCTGTGACAGGCATGCCTTAGGGAGAGCCAAGGATCATCAATAAACACATTCTTTGTGTAAAAAACAACACTGGGAAACGCCTGCGATTGTTATTGTAGTGAATAGGTCAACGCAGATTATCTGGTCTGAGTGCTTATAACCAGGGTTTGACACGCACCAAACAACAACAACATGTCCATAAAACATCAAGTTTAACTTATATATATGTGCATACACAATAACCATGTATTTAAAGAAACTTCTGATAGTCATCGTGTTACTTTTCTTGTACCCTTAAAAGCAAAAACATAAATTCTGTATCAGTGGAGCAGCTTGGATCAACAAAAGTTAAGTTTGTACTTGTTGCACAAAAATTAACAATTAACCAGGATTGAACTGAGACCACCTGATTTTGGATGACAACACAGACGTCTTGTGACACAGGAATCTTCTCTGTTGCAGCTTATTTGATAAATGGCACTGTGAGCTATGCTGCTATCTTTATACATGCACGCACGCACGCACGCACGCACACACACACGCATGCACACACACAAACACACACACACACCTTTAGGGAACCGCTTCATGGACCTCCTGACATCCAAGACTACTTGGTTGTAGTCCTTGTGGTTCTCCCTCACATCTCGACCTACAACAGAATAAATGTTATAATAGCTGTTGTCAATATTAGTATAAGGAACAGTATCTTAATCTTTCCTTTATTGGCCACAATGTTGAAAGTTTTCTTTGGCTTCAAAGCACATAAAATACCACATAAAATCACACAATACCCTTGCATCAACATGTCATACTTTTTTTTATCTTAATCTAAGAGCTTAGTCACATCCACATGTTCAAGGAATTCAAAGAAAGAAGACAACAAACAAACAAAACAAATCCCAGGCGTGAAGCACAGGGTCAGCGGAGTCCCAGCATACATCAACCCCGTAAGTATTAGTTTCAGTGAAGCACAAACCAGGTTTATGTGGTAGATCGTACACATTGATGTTCAGTAGCTTGGGCCAGACTTTCCTCCTCAGTTCATCAGTAAGCAGTCCTCCCTTACTGGCTGCTGCTCTCCTCAGGGTCTCAATGTCCACTGGATCACTGCACAGTCAAAAGTCAGAATTGGACATTTACTTCGAAAAACAGTTTGAAAGGATTTTCTGAATAATCTCACAACCAGGACAGTCAAATTGCAATCATTTGTCAATTGTTTTATTCAATCCACGTCTGCCTGCCTCTATGACAGCCAGAAAATTGTTTTTGTGCAATGAAACGTGAATTCTGAACTTTCCTGTGCCATTTCCCCGTCATATCCCCGCCTGCCTCCCAACTAATGTCTTCATGATCTTTGTCACCCTATTCCTCTGGGCACATGTGAGTAATCTTCATGAGTGAAATTAGCTCAACAGGATGAAGGTCACTGTCTACGGATAAATGCATACTATATAATTGTGGAAGAGAGAGCAACAGAGGAGGGCCATTCCCACTTGGGAAAACATCCTGTGGCCCATTGCTCTGGTGCAAATGGAGGCATCGTTTTTTACAATGGAAATGGACAAAACCTCTTAGATTTTAAGAAACACTGGCATATCAAATCAGATGTTTAGGAAAGCTATTGTGAGTGAGAACCTCCTCATAACTCCCAGGAGGGAAAATTAATTAATATGTCCTCCTGGATGCAATTCAGGGCAGAAGAAAGAAAAAGAGAAAGCATCCTGAAAAAGCAAAACTGTAACCGATTATTATTTTAAACCTGATCAAAGCCTGATGGATCTCAGCCAACTTCTGTTTCCTCCCGCAATCTGGTTCTGTAAGAGAGAGACAGAGATGATGAGGAAGAGAGAAGAAGGGAGGTGTGACAGAGGGATAAAGGATTAATTGAGGAATGAAAGAGAGAGCGCAGAGATAAAGTAAAAGGGCAAAAAGAGGAAAAGAAGGAAGGAGAAACATAGGGAGGAAAGATGAGGGATTAAGCAACAGGATGATGTGAGAGAGAAAGATAAGAACAAAGACATGGAGGGAGGAAAGAGAGATCACGTTGGTGTTATAGAAACTAGCAATTATATGCATGAAACACGAGTACAGACATGTATACCAAAACTGTTTGTAGGGCTGGGACAAATAGCCTTATTAACACACAATTGTTTTTTATTAACATCTTAACTATGACTTCTAAAATGGTATTTGAATGTAAAACTTTGTTTTTGTCCACTGAACATAATTTGCAGACAGAAACTATTTGAGGTATTCTTATTGGATCACTGTTGAATTATTCTTTTAACATCAATTGTTGTATTTCATGCATACAACATTTATAATGACAATGTGATTTAATATGACCATAGTTATGTAAATAATAATGCGAGTGAGTTTGGATCAAATTAGTGCAAGAATGACTTGGGGTTAAACCAAAATTCAGTGTTGAGTAATGACATATGTGATGGCAGTTTTTTGGTCTGCTTGTTTATGTTGTTTTTTGTTTACAGTGAATAAACTCCTCTGTCTTGTAAACAGCTGCAGCTTTACAAATTGTCCCATGGTGGCTGACAGGCTGCCACGCAAGCACCACTGACAGATGAGTAGCTAATGTTTACTTTGACAAGAATGTAAAAAAATTATAATATGTATATATATTTTTTTTGTTTGTTTGTTAGAAAAACAGCATTCAAATCGGGATTCGTGTCTTGTAGTTTGTGTCAGCACTAATAATATTAAGTTCACTGGCACTTCGCCACATACTTGACAGGTCAACTTTGTGTCTGTAGGCTACACGTATATACGATATGAGTAAATATACAGGCTGTTTTTAATGTTAGAGCTAGCTTTACGTGGCTAGTCTGTGTTTATATCTACTGTACTTTTATTAAACAGTAGCTGTTACCTAGCTAACTAATTTACCTCTTGTGACGGACCCATTCAGCCCAACTCCTGCGTTTTGTTTCTTCCTCTTGAGCCGTTTCATCCCTTTTAAAAGCCGGCTATTGAATGGCGACGTTTGTGTTGTGCCATAGGCAAACTAACAATTAAAAAATATGTCTCTAAACAGGTGAAAATAAGGAAAATGTTTGGCTATACGCGGACGTTTCTCTTAACAGCTGTCCCTCGGAGAATCAACCTACCGTGAAATCCTCACGCTACGCTCAAATTGGGCAGATATAACACGTGACCCAAGCCATGATTTCTATTGGCTCTCCCATCGACTCGCACTGCAACCAAACCTGACTGTAGTTTTGTAGTTTGGATATTTGAGCAATAGTGGGTTGTTTGTTTTCTTCTGTTATAAAAGCAATTATGAAATGAATAAGCAAAGAAACCATTATTCACTCGGAATGTTTTTACATTTTCCACAAGGTGACGGTATAGAACAATATAGCAGCTGTTTAGTTATTCTTATTATTATTATTATTATTATTATTATTATTATTATTATTATTATAGAAAAGTATGATATTATGGACAATTCTGCATTTGTTGTGTGCACTACCTTTCTTGTACTTTCTCTACTAAACTAAAAGTCAATCATGTATTTACAACAATGAGAAAATAAAGCAAAACACAAAATAAAGCACTTAATATTGAGTGTTACTGAATCTTACAAGTGAAAAACAAAAACTTAATATCAGTTAAAATATAGTTAAATAGATATCAGTATGTAATTTCAAGATTCATGTAATATTCTTGAATATACCGTAAATAGTTTACTTTAATCCATCACAATAGATTAAAGTGCAATGGTGAGATCTTGAAGGCATGATTGTGTTGCATTACATGTTGGCTATTTACATTAAAGTTATGTACGTTTAGCAATACGGCTGCTGCCAAAGGTAAAGTCCTGGATCTCGGGTCATTTTAGGACAGAATTGGAAGATGAGATGTGTGTGCCCTGAGTTTTGTCTCGCAGGTGGCGCTTGGTTACATACAATCAAATCCTAACTTCGCCTAAATCATTGACTCCCAACAACTAAATGTCATATTTAAATAGACAGAAGTTATTCTCCAAACTTCAAGAAGACCCAGACTGGACTCTAGAAGGACGACAGATATTTCAAGAGTATGTATTCAAAGTAGGACAAATGGATGAGGCAAAGATTCCAGATTTTGCAATTATGACCCAGTTTAAAATTAAAAAATATGATTTAAAATATGGTTTCACAAGGTATGGGATGAAAAAAAATATTTGTTTGCATTATTTATTTTCTATATAAACATCTGTAAATTTGCATGTTTTCTTTTTTGTGGTGTCTGTCTGTGTGTGTGTGCGTGTGTGTGTGTGTGTGTGTGTGTGTGTGTGTGTGTGTGTGTGTGTGTGTGTGTATGTGTGTGTGCGTGTGCGTGTGTGTGTGTGTGTGTGTGTGTGTGTGTGTGTGTGTGTGTGTGTGTGTGTGTGTGGCAAAATGTGTTAAATATATAAGTATGAAGTCATTCATTATGATTATTATTTTATAGTAGTGGAGAAAGGGCAGCACAGTTGTGTTGTGGTTAGCCCTGTCGCCTTGTTTGAATCCTGTCTGGGGCCCTTCTGTGTGGAGTTTGCATGTTCTCCCCATGTCTGCGTGGGTTTTCTCCGGGTTCTTCAGCTTCCTCCCACAGTCCAAAGACGTGCACGTGTTGAGGTTAATTGATAACTCTAAATTCTGTCTCAGTTTATCTCTATGTCCCTGTGATAGACCGGCGTCCTATCCAGGGTGTACCCTGCCTCACGTCTGATGTCAGCTGGGCTCCGCTCCAGCCCCCTGTGACCCCGATAGGGACAAGCGGTTGAAGATGGATGGATGGATAGTAGGATTGAATAAGCTTTGGCTTCGTCCTATTGCTTTTCAGAAATGTTAAAGGTTGAATATGTAGAATGAGCAGAACACCTCCATCTAGGGTCTCAAGATCGTAGTCGCATCAACAGAAAATAATTCCAGCACTCGGGTTGGCAGGTTCATCCGACCCGGCCCAGTAGTCTACAGGAGACCGGAGTCTGTTTGAGCCTGTTTGAACCCGTCCCCTCCGGCAAATCGCACCATAAAAACAAGTATTGCAAAAGAGTTTGACTGACAGTTACCATTAGCTGTTACCGTTTTGTGTAAAATGTTAAATATTAATTCAGACTAAATATATTTGGCAATTCTTTTATTCTGTACCTTGCAAAACACCGTTTTTAATAAAGATTCTGCATATTCAACCTTTAATATTGTGTTTTTGTTCCGTATCTTTTTGTTTATTTTATACACATGTTCAAAATACAGCATTAATTAATTCATATATGCCCCTATCCTCAAGTAAATCTCATCAGTTGTTACAGCTTATCCGGAAATGAAATTGGGACATAGGCTCGATAGGGGGATGTCAGTTGAAAGCCCAGACCTGGCAACCCTCAATGCCAATTGCAACTTGAGCTGTAGTGGTGATGAAATGAAACGCCTTATCATAACCAGCACTGACGCGACTTGAGACTTATCATCGAGCTCTTGATGTAACGCTACGGATGGAAACAGATAAACCAGCAGTGATGTCAAGCAGGTAAAAGCTGCGTGACTGAAGAAGCCGCTGAAATGAGCGACAGAACCGAGATGAGAGGGCCCGCAACCCGCCGGAGGAGGACGACCATCTCCGGTGGTGGTGGTGGTGGCAGCGGCGGAACGATGGTAAAGCAAGTCAACGGGAGCAAGTGGCACGACGCCGGGGAGAAACCCCCACAATATCCCGCTAAAGCCAGAGTAAACGAGGTGTCCAGGCATGCGAGTAACAACGGGAAGGTGGATGGAGAGAAGGGGGTGTCAGACAGTCCGAGGACACAGAGGAGTGTGGTGGAAGATTATCACGAGAGACTCAGGTAACGTCAACGTTAACCGTTGATTTAAAAAAAAAAATTAGACGTTGAATGCTACGTTCCAGCGTCACGTACGCAAACCGCCGCTAACTGAAATGACCGGAACAATCAGAGGCGATTCTAGAGTCTGTTGGGGCTCTGGGTAGATTTCACAGGGGCCCCTTAAACCAGTGTTCATCACCATTTTGTTATAAATAATCTGACACCACCAATAACATTTTTTTATTTCAAAAGTGCACATTTTAGTTCTTTTTAAAGTTTTTTGTTTTCAAAATATTAATACAAATGTTAAAAAAAATTAAATTCAAACATTTAGTATGAAGAACAAAATAAATAATAATAATAATAATAAATAATGAAAATAACTCCACCATAATGTTCACCAATTGGGTTCACTTCACAGTGTAATCCAGCTGTTAAGACGTGACGAAACACCCTTTCAAAATATGATTTCTGGGTCCAAGCCGTTCTGAGTCTTGTGTTGAAGAAGAAGAAGAAGAAGAAGAATTACTTTATTAATCCCACACGGGGAAATTGGATTTTTTCACTCTTATTATTATACATGTTACACACACAGACCCGAAATACACACATGCACAAACAGGGCCTATACATGCAATTAAGGAGAGATGTTAGAGCGAGGGGGCTGCCAGTGACCAGCGCCCCGAGCAGTTGGGGGTTCGGTGCCTGGCTCAACAGCACCTCGGAAGTGCCCAGGAGATGAACTGGCACCTCTCCAGCCACCAGTCCACGCTCCAGTGCCGTGTTCCCCGATGTTGAACAGATCTGAGCTTTTAAAAAAACAACGTAACTGTCATTTAACCTGTTTCTTACAAAAGAGGTGATCCTAATTGTTCACGTTGTCTGTTTTGTTTCAACGGAGCGTTTGGACCCAGAAATCGTATTTTGAAAGGGTGTTACATCCGACTTAATGGCAGGATACTTAACTCAGGGGAATTTCAATCACAATGTGCAATACTAATATTTTTCCTCTGTGCCTTGGTTGTAAATTTAAAATATTGTTCCTCTTATTCTTATATTTTATATTTTCCTGTGTATATATTGTTCATATTTTTCTATATTTTCAACAATTCATTGTTTCTTATTGATGTTTCTTCTATGTTTGCTATCCACTTTGCTGCCGTAATAAGGAAATTTCCCATTTGTGGGACTAATAAAGGAATGTCTTGGTCTTATCTTAAATCTTAAAAAAAAAACAAGAAAACAATCAAAACAACAATAAAAACTTGGGTGGAGTGAGGTGGGGCCCCCTTAGGGGTTGAGGCATAAAAATGCTATGATCACAAATAATTAAATCAAACATTTAATTAGTGTGTATGAAGGTATCATCCTACTTGAAATTACAATTTAACTTAAAAATAAAGGTGTGGCTGAAAGTTTAGAAACATGTCAAGAGAATAGGTAGTAGGTATGAGTGGGCACAGACATCGGGAGAGAAGAAACAATAGCCTGACTCTTACCCTAAACATTTTACGTAAAAAAACATCAACGTCACCTTTGAAAACATGCATTTGTTTGTTGTAAGCTGCCAAGAGTCTGATATATCTTTGGGCTTAAACATATAAAGACTGGTGGTAAGGGCACTGAGGTGACACTGCAACACCAGAAGGCTGAAATAAAGGGATCGTAATACTTCTATTAGTTTGTCGAGGGTGTGTGTACAGCGTCACTTTCCTGTATTACAGCCACTGTGAAACAATAATGACATGTGCTTTTGAAATCCTGTGCTTGCAGACTGTCTTTCTGCACGTTCTTCTACTGGTCTGATCTTGGTGTGTGTGTGTGTGTGTGTGTGTGTGTGTGTGTGTGTGTGTGTGTGTGTGTGTGTGTGTGTGTGTGTGTGTGTGTGTGTGTGTGTGTGTGTGTGTGTGTGTGTGTGTGTGTGTGTGTGTGTGTGTGTGTGTGTGTGTGTGTGTGTGTGTGTGTGTGTGTGTGTGTGTGTGTGTGTGTGTGTGTGTGTGTGTGTGTGTGTGTGTGTGTGTGTGTGTGTGTGTGTGTGTGTCATCCTGTATCCTCTATCTATTATTTTGCTATTCATTTTCTTGCTCCTCTGCTTCTTCTCCTCCATCCACTTTTCTCATATTACTTCTCTTCAAATTACCCATCCTTCATACGGTTCTACTTACTCTTCCTTGCTTTCATCTGTTGTCTTTGTGTCACACATGGTTGTGTAAAAATTCTTGCTTGATGAGTAGCCCCAGTTTCACAATACCCTTTGAACAGTCGGGTCAAACCCTTTAACCTACATTTTCACTCTGTCATTGCCTGGTACAGTTTCAAAGCCAGCATATCCTGGGAAATGAATATCCTAACTTTTCTTTAATATCAAAATAAACACTATGTTACCACAGTTCAAATTACAACAAAATGTGTTGGACGCGTTTTACAGCCAGGAAGTTCTAGGAAAGGATATGTCAGACAGCCAATTATACAACAACATACAGTTAATAAAGCGAAATACTTAAATATCTCACAAAAATTTGTGCAGCATAGTGGGTCCTCATAGGGCTGAGCTATATGACAATATATATATCATCAAAAACAATCCAAAAATGGCTATCGTATATATTTTTCTATAGAATTACTATCACAATGTTGGAAAAACCAGCAGCCAAACAGCATCAAAGCAATATTTCTGTTATATTGACACAACATTTGGCTCTGATGCTTGCTCATTATGTTTATTTTGCATTTAAGTCATTTAAGTACTCAACACTTGTATATCATTATCAATATAGAAAAACCTATATTGGGATGGAAGATTTTACCTGTATTACCTAGCCCTCAGTCCTCCACCATTTTCACCATGTTGCTCATTACACCCCCAACTCTAACTTCAATACTGTGGAGATAAACAGGCAGCGAAGAATGTGAAAAGCTTGATCAGCCCTAAAAAGCATCAATAAAACTGTTGACTTTGTGTCTCCATGCAGCTGTCACATCCTCCAGGAGTCTCTCTTAAGTTCAGACAGTGGCTACAGCAACTACAGAGGAATCCTCAACTGGTGTGTTGTCATGCTGGTACGTAGATGCACTGCACTGTGACCTCCACAAACATTTAGTAATGTAGACCCTGACAAAGATTAGCCCTCTTGACATTCGTGGAGCCAAAAATATGACCCCTACATTAAATACTGAATGAAATGTACAATTTCTATTTCGTGTGACTGACATTGGCTCAAATAAGTGTCTGTGGCCTTTTTGTACATCACAAGAATAAACGGTGAGTCCGCACACCAGAATCAGCTCCAAATCGCATTTGATGCACCATGTAACGCTTCGGGCCCCAGCCAAACAGACATGAAACAGAGTGGGGAGACAGACCTCTTTAAAAGCACCCTCGACAAGTCATGTTAATACTCTCAAAACGGAAATACAGATTGACCATACACATATTAGTATACAAATATACATATACACGCAAATATAAAAATGCATTCCAAAGTGCAAAAGTCATTTAAAGTGCATGAATCATACAGGTAACATCATCAAACATCAGACATGTATAGACATCACCACATCTATTATTCATAATTGTTATTCTTAACTTGTTTTATATCCTTCTATTTGTCTTTCGCTGTCAGGGTGCATACGGATTTGCGTAATATACAGCACATGCTTAATATGTAAACTATTGTTTAACATACTTTTGTGTACTTAAGCAGTAGTATGAATCTTTTCAGACGCTCTGAACTGTAATTACCACATCACTTCCTGAGAGACATTACCATGGTAAACCATATTCAGATCTGTTCAGACAAAGGGAAACACAGCACTGCTGCATTTAGAAATACAAGGCTTTGACCGACTTCGACCCGGAAATATTATTTTGAAAGGGCTTTATGGATAGCACATTTTAACTGCTGCACGAAAGATTTGATGATCATTGCATTACCAATAAAAGCAGAAGTGCCAGTACACACGTACAGTGCACGTCCTCCAGTGATTTGGAGTTTACAGTGACTCTCTATGACACATAAGCCATGTCTGTTTCACTTTCCTGTGAGAATTCGGTTTGAGTTGTTTTTTACGTTATCTCTCTTCACGCAGTGGATTCACCACATATGCATGCACAGTTGGTTTAACATTTCCTGTCATTTCCTCCTTTATTTTTTCTTCAATGTAGATTAAGAGGGCAGATTAGTTACAGCTTCATCTCAGTGAGTTTACAGGGTTAAACAAATATGAAGCATCCGTGAACACATACAAAAATAAAAAGAATTTTTAGTGTCTTCTTTGATTTGACCCATATTTATTACTATGATATGGCTTTATTTTAAATCCTTGGTTTTAACAGTCGTGTTTTAATAGATTAAAACATCATTTGACTGATGGAATTTTTTTTTACAATGTTTTCTGCTCAAAACAGAGTCAGCCTGCTTGGCCAATGAAGTAGTTTGAAATTCTAAAATAAAACATGAACCCGAAAGATTAATCTTCTAGCAGGGACGTTTTTATTTATAGCTCTGAAAAAGACCTTGTGTGCATGACAGTTTATGCTTACAAATCTTAAAGTCGCTAGTACAAACTGAGTAGAATAACTTGAAAGCTGCAACAGAAGCTGGTTGCAAAAACACATGAGAGAAGCACTCTGTCTGACAAGAAAATAAATGAGCAGGACCTCCTGTTAAAACAAGCTGTGCTACAGTACAGTGTATGGACATACTGTACACATGTGCAGCTACTGTTCTATTTAGACAATGCTAGACAATGTTAGAAATGCAGTGGGGAAGTAGGCTTTAGCTTCAGGATGTACTGTGGCATTTAAGTCAGAGACTCTGGTTTTGGCTTTGGATTTTCAAAGTTATCATAAAAGATAGAAATATAAGTAGATTGATTTGTTAAGATCTTGACCATATTCCCCTCCCTAACCTGCATGACAACCTTCTTTTACAGTGAATATTTTGTTAGCAGCAGAATCTCTCTGTCTCTGTACAAGTTGCGTGTCACACTTAAATGGGTCCCCCCCCTGGGCTGCAGCCACTGTCGAAAGTCATGGAGAACAGAAATATCCAGTTAGCCATAATCCTAATGACATTGAAATAGACACTGTAAAGGGAGCTCTGTGCATGTGTGCAAGTGTATGTTTCTCTCTTTGTGCACACACGTGCATGCATATGTGGATATACATGTACCTGCACGGTTGCATCATGCATGGGTTATTAACTGTCCCTGCGCTAGTCTAAGATGTATGTGCGTGTGTGTATTTTGTCGTGTATTTCTGTGGTTGTTTTTTTTTTCCCAAACAGGCCTAATTTTGCAACTCTATGACAGGATTAATTCCATCCTTGACGACCATGTTCTCTACTTTGTGGTCAACAGGGACGGCTGACACCACTCAGTTGGTTCAGACCGTTTTTAAGTAGCCTTCAGGATTAGGCTGTAAAAGTGTGAAGTGGAACCACAGAGCTGTGCGCTTTTAAAAGCTTAGTTGGTTAAATTCCTAAAATGTCAGCTACAGGAGCACATTTCTAGAGAAGAGAGATTCAATGTGTTTATACACTCTAGTGTTGAAGCCAAGTGGTTCAAACATTACTTATTTCATAATTAATTCATGCACAACCTCAAAATATACAGTAAGTGTTTGGCAAAATAATGATAAAAAATACACTAGCTAAGCATTTTCCTTTAATTTTTCCTTAAAGTGCCTGTGAAGTAAGTGGACATGTTTGTGTGTAATATCAGACTGTTGAACAGGACTTTGTCACTTGTCACAGATGTTTCCATCTGTTAACTGGGGAGTGTTTGACGGTAGTTTGACTTAATTTAGTCATGGAAGCACTCTTGATTCCAGCCTTTCTCACATTTCATGTTTCTTACACGAGCCATTAGCAGCATATAATGACATAACGATGGCATTCAGCTTCGAAGTTGTCCTTGGTCCATAGACATAAACCTGTCCATTTCAAGGTTTAAAGCTCTCACTAACGAGACACACACACACACACACACACACACACACACACACACACACACACACACACACACACACACACACACACACACACACACACACACACACACACACACACACACACACACACAAAAAGTTAAGCAGATTTAAATTGGGGATAAAACATCTGTGCTAGTGAACCAACAAAAACATTAGTGTTAACATACTGTACCTTATTACATTACATTCATTTAGCTGACACTTTTATCCAATTTTTAGTATCCAAATTTACTATTTCTATATCCAAATTATATTATTTGTTTTATTGTTCATTGGGAGTGGATGATGTAATGAGATATTGAGGTTACAGTATGAGACGCGATGCTGATCCTTGACAAGCAAAAATGATCCCAGAATCTGCTACATACAGTTGATGCTTCAGCTGGTTCATATAGTTGGGATGCACCTTGCCTTGAGGCACAGCCAAACAGCCTTGAGCAGCTTAAATGACCACAAGAACAGTGCATATTGTACCAAAGCAAAGTTTATAACAGGCAGCTGAAAATCTCTTATCATACTAAATTAGTTTCAGAAGATGATGTGCATGTCAGTCTTTGCTGCATGTCGAAGGAATAGCATTAACGTTTTGGCCAATACCAAATGTTATGTGAGGGTTACATTTTTGTTGGCACCAGTTCTCTCAGGTTAGCTCTGTATGTCAGGGTCTAAAAGTTCAGCCAACTTCAGCAACTCTTTCTATTTTTAAACCTACCAAATCTGATATGTCTCTCCTATCCACAGGACCTATTGGACAAGTTCATTACTAAAACCATATCATATTTCATCTGGTTCATACAGTATCATAAAAAGGTAAAACAGGTGGCGTCTGTTATAGATTATCAATTTTGTATTTCTTGGATATTATTTGATAAATAGAGATGTTTTGTTGTTCAAATTGTAAATAAATCTATTAAAGGAAACTATAAATATTCTAATCTCTGGGTGCTAAAATATGTGATTCAAGCAAAGCAACATATATTACTATGACTATACAACAGACAATGGATTGGAGAGAAACTTCCTAACTACAGCTGGGCAGAAATGGTTCTTGGAAGCCTGGGTTCAGATAATATAACCTCTGCTGAATTGTCAAGACAAGACCATCAGCTTTTGCACACTGACCTCTCTCTGAAGACACATTTGTACAGTTGAAATATTGTAAAATCATATTTTGCAATGGTCAAACGCAGCTCTAGACAGGTCACTGTCCCAATAATAGTGTTCAACGTGACGGCCCCCTCTTGTCCATGCTAAAGGTTACTAAGGCAAAGGTTGCTGGTTTGGACAAAAGACATAGTTGAATCAAAACAATTGCTGCAGGATCTTGGCAGGCCTTCGGGCGGAGGTTTAACCTGCCACATTATTACTCCTGCATGACCTTATCTTTCTTGTCTTTGTAACTCATGCACTGAACACACCATAAAAAATGATCTCAAAAATGTATAAATGCTACACATATTGTCTCTCTGTGTGGAGTGGGTGGTTTGTTTTATCTCAGGAAAGCTCAGATAACAGAAGGCTGACTTAAAGCTAGACTCAGACTTTGAACTTTAATACATAATATAATAATAAACATATTTTACTTGACACTTTTTAACAGAGTGAGAAGCAGCAGGGTGTGGCAATTATCAAGGAACATGTTGCTAAACGTAGGTTTGAAACATCTTATCTATGCAGTCATTTAAACAGATCCTATAGATATGTAACTTTATATTGCTGGTGTTGCTCTTTCTGTATGTTGCCATGCATAATAACAGCTTTCACACAGGAGAGGTGTGTATACCTGTGTGTTATATGGCCTGTTCTTGCTTTAATAATAACTCAACAATAAAAAACATTGAAATCTGAGGAAATGATAACCAGATATATAGCAGAGCGTCTAGAAATATTTTGGGGTAAACAAAGGCCACATTCAGTGAATGGCCAGATACAAAACAACATTGTTGATACTCTGAACTATGCTCATTATCTCCTGTTGGACGTTTACCCTCTCTTTCAGGTGCTGAGTAATGCACGCCTCTTCTTAGAAAATCTTATAAAGTGAGTATACACACTACACACAAACTTACATTGATACAATGTATAGACACAAGCGGGTGCTGTTACAACTCTCATTTGATTTAACAACTGGTCATCTCTCCTCATCTTCCACTCCACCACTACTCCCTATTGAATTACATTACATCATTAATGTTTCTCTTCTGTCCAAATTCAATAAACAGGAGCTAGATAAATATATCCAGATACAGTAGATCGATTCTTTATCAATCACCTTGGGGCAATTTGGGAATTCAAGATGTCATCAAAAATTGAAATTGCATCCCTCTAAACGAGGGGTTCCCAAACTTTTTCAGCTCAAGAGCCAAAAGATGAATGTAGTGTCTCCCCGGACCCAATCTTACAAAAATACATCATGAGTTCCTGCGATTGAGAACAAGGGAATGACAGAAGTCACACTCAACGTTACCTCCGCTCAGGTCAAGGTTCATAAGAAGAGACAGAAAGGTGGTAAACAGCCCTGCACACAGTGTCGGAGTTTAACAGACCAGCACAGCAAACCAAAAAAAGAAATCACCACTCTTCTATTTTAATTAGGAAAATGAATTCACATTCAGCATTGTTATGCATTGGCAACCCGTAAAAATGGGTCCCTAACAATAACTCCAACCCCTAACCCCTGACTACAGCACATTCACTTGTGGTATTTCTTTGAACCTTTCAAAAGCAATGAGACATATTAAGTGCTAGCATGGTGTGTCCAAGTGTCAGCCTCATATCCATCAAAAGCATTTCTAAATGATAACTGGAGGGTTCAGCTCCTTTACTTTACGGGTGGATGTGGTGTGAATGGTTAGATTAGATGGTACAGTACGTAGATTTCCACTGCCATCTGTGTGAATGGGTGAATGTGTAGTATAGTGTGAAAGAGCCTTGAGTAAACAGAAGACTAGAAAGGCTCTATATAAGTACAAGTCTGTTTACTTATCCTCTCTTCTCTCATGTAGGTATGGTATCTTGGTGGACCCTATCCAAGTAGTGTCTCTCTTCTTGAAGGACCCTTATAGCTGGCCGGCAGCTTGCCTCATCATTGGTATGAACATTCGCTATAATGTATAATGGTCCTTGATTATTCTAGGCTTAGTCAATTTCAAAGGTTTTGTAAAATACTCCATAATCCAACACCGGACCTCATAAGATCAGTATTACTGCAGCAAACAAATAGTTTCAAAGGTTAACCCCATGGATTCAGTAGTTGCTGGAGTAATATACTTGCTTCTGGCACCACGCAAGTACCAGCAAGAGGAGTGCTGACATAATTAAACACTACTTCAGCAATTGCACAATTACTGTAATTCTAAAGAAAAATGTTAATAATAACCCCAATCTTTAAGCACACTTTCCACTGTGTCCGTTTGTTGCTTGACAACCATTCTGCTAAATGTCGCTGAAAAAGTGCATTTCGTGGCAGAAGAATTACTATTGACTATGACTAACTGTTTGTCATTATCTTTTTGTTGCTTTTTGTTTACTTTATGAAAAAATGCTATTTATATGTATTAACCATTCCGCACAGTGCCTAAAACCCCTTAGCTGTTCTACAAACACTAAACCATGGCCTCAAGTGGCTTAATTTTACTGCCTCAGTGTCGTGTAAACAGATGTTAAATGACTCGCAACCAGTGTCCTACTGTGACCTCAGGATTGATGTTCTAGTTGAACTTAGCAAACAAGTGTTGTACCTGTATTTCCTGTTCTTAAATCAGGAAACATTAGTCTCCATCAGTGTAACACAAAGTGTTGTTGGTGACTAATAAAACATGTTTTACTGCCTCTCCGTGTCCCAACTGGCTGCTCTGATACAGCAGGTTTAATGAGCCAGATGCTCAAAGATTTCATATATAAGCATTGTTTGTCTGAGTCCCTGTCCTGAATATTCTGGCACAGTGGTTATTGATTATGTTCCCAAAGAAGGTTAACTCCTGACATTGTCACTTTTCTGGCAACAACTGGATTTATCAATGCAGTAAAACAAGTCAATGCAAAGGTGAATAAACATAGTTGTCCTCAGCAGGGGTGGGCATAAAGGGGAGCATTAGAACAATCAGTCTGAATAAAATGCTGTTAATTAGAGAAAATAGTAGACTATTATAGTGTCTGAAACTTGCTTGCAGAGCATAATGCTTGACAAAATCAGTATTCACTACCAGTTACCAGCTTCTCTGTCTTTCTCTGTTTTTAAATGGTGTTACACTGAGTGATAAAATAAAGTCTACCTCCTACTGTGGTTCATATCTATGAGCAGCTGTAGCTGATGAGTCTGTTTGTTCTGTGTTTCAGTGTCAAATGTGTTCATCTTATCAGCCTTGTACACAGAGAGGCGTCTAGCTGTGGTGAGTACTTACAGTGACTTGCATCGATTTTTGCTAGTTGCAACACATTTTTCAATTCTTCAATTCAGTTTGCTTTTGTAAGCTTTGCTGATAAATTGCTTAAACTTTTAAAGGTCCCATATTTATTTATTTAGTTATTTATTATTATTAATAATAATAATTATATATATATATATATTTTTTTTTTATATATATATTTTTTTTTTTTAATTGTAAAAAGTGAGATTTTCATGTCTTTTTTTTTTTTTCCTATCAATGATGTTTGCTTGAAATGGGTGCACTACACATCCTGGTAACTTAAGTAGAGTAAATTCAGCGTCACATCACCTCCCCTCTTTATGCCTGCTCTTAACTCTGATAGGAACACCACACCTGCTTCAGATTGGATTACATACAGTATAATCTAAAACACTTCTAAAAAATTGAATATTTTATTTGGGCCAGTCTTGCACAATGAAAAAGCTGTGTCTCTCTGGAATGAAAGCACATCTACAGTCACGGACTCTTCTCTCTTTTCCTTTCATCATGGCCAGGGTACCATTTCCCGAACGACAGGACTGATTCTTCATATTTTTAATCTGACATCCATGTTGATCTTCCCTTCAGCCACTGTTCTCACTGTGACCTCCATGACCCCAGGTACACACTAAACATATACTGTGCACGTTTACATGGTATATTAAGGATTAATAAACAAAGCATTTTGAATCTATCTGTCTTTACACACACACACACACATACCAAAGTGCTCCTTCCATCTGTCATTTATTGCCCTTCGTCAATGGCTCTTTGTTGGTGTGCATGTGTGTGTGTGTGTTTGTGTCAGTGGGTGGTGTGCTCTCTCTAGGGATCTACACAGTGCTGTTTCTCAAGCTGTACTCCTACCAAGACACTAACAGGTGGTGTCGAGAAATCAGACAGGCGAAAGCCAAGAGATTAACGAGATCATACTCATGTAGGTATATCAGCGCGCACACACTCAGTGTCAAAGAAATGTGACCTATATTGCAAGTAGGCACACATACACACACGTACAATACAGTACAAGGCAAATGTGCAAAGTGCTATTGAGCAGGGCTCTTGATGCCAGTGGAGCTGCTTGGTGGCTGACAGATCAGACTGAAACAGCAAGTCCAACTTGGCTGAAAAACACACACAAAGGTCAATACACGCTTAACAGGATTTTGTCTTCGATTGTATTACTGTGCTGCTGCTATCATCTAGTGGTAACAAGACAAACTGCAGCCTTTGGTAACACTGTCATCCACACATACAGAGATCAACGTGTTCTGAAGCTATTTTAATCCTAAATGCCACATGAAGACTTCATCTGTTTCCCTGTATGAGCTGGGATAAACATACATACAGAAATCCTTAAATCCAACATGGTGATTGGCTTCTGTATTTATAATGTAAGTTGTTGGGGTTTTTTTTGAGAAAAACATTGGTATGGTAGTAAATGGAGTTAGCTTAAGAGACTGAAAGCAGCAGTTCATCATCATCTCATTTGTTATGTGTCTGTGTTTCAGGTCCGTCTGTGGCACAATCCAATGGTTCAGCAGTTCATACTCATGTCTCCTACCCAGGCAACCTCACTCACAGAGGTAACCATGATGCCTGCATTGTTTGTAAATGAAAGAAAAAAAGATGAATAATGCTAAACTGAGATTTTATTTCGTTTGTCTTTAGACATATACTACTTTGTCTTTGCCCCAACTCTCTGCTACCAGCTCAACTTCCCACGCTCACCTCGAATACGCAAAAGGTTCTTGATGAGAAGGCTTTTTGAAATGGTGAGAGGGAACGCACACTTATGGTGTTCTATGTTCTTTCCTGTTTAAGACACAAACAGAGAGGCTTCTCAACGTGTTTTCATTTGAATTCGCTCTTTCTTGCAGCTTTTCTTCATGCAGCTGTTGGTAGGATTGATACAGCAGGTATGTTGAACATTAGTGCAGACGAGCATTCAGAATATACTCTGCACACACACATTTAAACACAAGGATCAACAGAAAGTCATGGAAATATTTACCAATTTCACAACTCGAACAATGCAAAGCAATTTTCATTTGTGTCTTCCAGTGGATGGTTCCCACCATACAGAATTCAATGAAGCCATTCCAGGTGTGTGCGCGTACACACACACACATACATACTGTACACACTACTGTACTGCACTGTATATAAAGATAAATGTCTCTTAGGGGAGCAAGAAGCAAGGGATCATAGACTATAATTTATTTTGTCTGAAGAGAAAAACATTGTTGATGAAAAAAGGTCATTGTCTCTCACAGGAAATGGACTTTTCGAGGATGGTGGAGCGCCTCCTAAAGTTAGCTGTGAGTACCTGAGACATTTTGTATTCGAGTGGAGGCAGCAACATGGCAACCTTAGTTTGGCCATACCAACACGGACACCTTTCCTAACTTCTCCCCTGACCTTCCTCTCTCTCTCCCAGGTCCCTAACCATCTGATATGGTTGATATTCTTCTACTGGTTTTTCCACTCCTCTATGAACTTTGTGGCAGAGCTTCTGCAGTTTGGAGACAGAGAGTTCTACAAAGACTGGTGGTGAGTAGAAGAAACGTTCAGTCCATTCATCAGCCAACACCCAATGATCTTGAAATCAAATTCTGTGCTTTTTTTGCTCATTTATTTCAGGAACTCTGAGAGTGTCACATATTTCTGGGCCAACTGGAATATCCCAGTTCACAAGTGGTGTCTGAGGTGAGCACAAACACTTCCTATAATGAGTTTTTCAACATTGCTAAAAGAAATTAAGGTGTGGACTGGCGTTTATCTGAGGGGATTTTCAGTCAGGTTTAGAGATGAAGAAGTATTTGTATGTGCATAATCGTGTGTCTGTGTGTGTTTGCAGACACTTCTATAAACCCATGTTGAGGAAGGGGGTCAATAAGTTTCTGGCTCAAACTGCCGTCTTCCTGATGTCTGCCTTCTTCCACGAGGTAAACCCAACAGTATTCGGTCTTCCTATGTGACATGAAGAATTACTCAAATCTACAAATCAGCTTTTTGTACATGAAATGGCCTGTTGTTTTGAACTTGCTTGATTTACACACGACAGCAACCATTCAGAGAAAATGTAAAAGCGGTCCAATTAATATTTTATCATATGATATGCAATGCAAATTCAAAAAGAGAGGTGCCGGCTTTCAGGTAGATATTTAAGTTTCTTTCTTCTCCAGTACCTGGTGAGTGTTCCTCTGAAGATGTTCAGGCTGTGGGCCTTTATGGGAATGATGGCTCAGGTAAGACACTTCCATCTTTCACTCAGTCACTCAACTCACTTTCTTCTCCTGTACTGTAGATGGATACATTTTGACCTCTGAGCTTTTATCTCCTCAGGTTCCCCTGGCATGGTTTGTGGGTCGTTTCCTGAATGGTAACTATGGCAACGCCGCTGTGTGGATCTCACTCATCATTGGCCAGCCAGTCGCTGTGTTGATGTACGTCCATGACTACTATGTCATTCATTATGGGAGCACTACATAGTACCAAACACACACAGCCACACCAGCATGCAGGACAACTGGAGTGAGTGAATGTAGAGCAAGTTAAGGTGACTTGATGAGAAAGCTCTGCTAATATGAACGTGTCATTGAAAGCAGCTGAAAGAGGAAAATTGTTTTTGATTTTTGCACTAAAGAGAATTGAACCATGTCAGGAAATGATTCTTATAACATGAGAAGTGCTTGCTTTGAAGCGGTATTCCACTTCAGTAGGACAAACATTGTTTGTTGTCAGCCTTGTGTATTAGCAAACCTCAGGGCCAACAGTCACAACCCACTCTTAATTTCTGTATCTAGCGTTGGACGTTTCAACTACAGACAAATGATCCTGGACCCATAGTGAAATAGCACTTAGATCTCTGTTATTGGAATTGACCCTTAACTGCTAGATTTGTTAGATTTTATCTTACGCAGAAACAAAACTAAACGTGGGGGGCTACAGTTTCCTAAAGTGGCCAATATTGCTGGTTGATGACCTCAAACAAAGGTTAGATGCAATTTATTTTTTTCACGGACCTGTACTCAAAAGTGGAAACACCGCTTGTAACCATGCACTCCTCGAGCTGGTGAAAATGTGCACACCTTTGTGTGCAACCAATGTGAACCACTGCCAAGCGAGAACAAGCCGGATGCGGATCCTGCCTCCAAAGAGCTGATGTGAAATGTTTCTATAACATTGGTTGAGAAGTCACTTTTTTGTATCTAAAGGCAATAAAGAGAGGGTGACGCCAGATTAAGAGTTTATTTCTACAAGCTAAGGCCTAAAAACTTGGAATGTGTTTTAAACACATTGCAGTGCAGTTGTTGAGTATTACAGACATTTATAATAAAATGTGTTAAACAAAAATGGTTAAAGGCCGGAAACTGAAGGCAGAGAAGCTAAAAAGTGAAGGAGAAAAGGACGTTGTTGTGACTTTATTTGTGCAATCATGAACCTACAGTCAGCCTCTTCTCTCAAATCCAAACATCAATGCAAGAGTGTCACACTATAAGACACAGGTGTTTTATTTGTCTTGGCTTTAGTGTCTTTTTGTGTTGCATTTGATTTATCAGATGGTTTATTTTATACTTTATATAAATGTATTTGTTGATGCGACTGTCTGCAGTTATGTTGTGCCAAATTATAATTTATATTTTATTTTAAATGATTCAATGCTGTAGTCGATTTACTGATTTGAACCAATGAATGTTTTTTTTGCACTTTAAAGAGATGCATGCTGTTGACTAAAGCAATATACTACGAATGTATTCTTTATATCAATCGTGTAAGGAAACTATGTTTTGTTCAAATAATTTGTATGTTTTGTGATTTGCTTGTATAAGGTTTGGCAGAATTTCAGTTAGTTTCAATGTAAAACAGCAGCTGCAGTAAACAGCTTCTTCACGCCACAAGTTTTTTCAGTATTTAGATTCTAAAGATTTTATTTCTCGGTTTGACCTTATTAAAAGATTATTATTGATTATTATTATTGCCATATATTATATTGCCATATAATAGTTAATGCAGGAAGATGTTCCTTATATTTTACTTTCTTACTTTTTAATCTGTGTCCCAAATACATACTGACAGATGACTGATCATGTTAAATCGGAGCCTTTTCCTTTTCTTTTTTATTAAGATTTGTCCTCTTTCCTTGTTGATCACATTTCAGGGAAAACACTGTTGTTAAATTCTTAGGCTAGATGTCAAAAATACTGTGTTGGAATTCCTTATTGAAATGTATACGTGCCTGCTGTAAAAAAAAGATTCATAAACTCAAGGAAAAATATATATAACAATTGTTTTACGTAAAAAGACAAAAGTCCATAACCTTATTCTATGTAGCCAAAAGATTCTCAATGCATTTATGCCTGGTGTTATAAAGTATTTGGGAACTGAAGACTTACTGCGCACAGCTTAAATCAACGTCCAAACGAAACCTAACCATTATAGAATCTATCAATTCTGAAGCAGTAATTTCTGTTTTCAAGAAAATAATATTTTATTTTAGTGTCATGCATAAACGGCACCACGTTATTGGTATTTAACTGCACAAATGGCAGCTTTAATAACTGTTAATCTGACCAATATTTATCAACAAATGTGACCAGTTTAGAATCTGTGAACTTTATAAACTGCAGCCGTGAGTGCATGACATTTGTACCATGTAGATTTTTTCATAGAGAGTGAATATCTGAGGATTATTCCTGAAGCAGCACATGAAGCAACAATGTTTGGCAACATTTTGACAACTCTTGTATCTCAATGCCAATAGTTGCTGTCTAAGCAGAATATGTTCCAGTGCACTCTTTTTACTCTGGTGGAAAAACACTAAAAAGTAAAATCACAGTGAAATAGTGTGAACGGAAATTCAGAACAAATTCTTATTGTTTTATTTAGTGAAAAATACATTAACAAGATTGAGCTGTTGACTTTTAATGCTGCTTGCTTTGTGTTTTTGTGGGATTTCCTCTGAGTTTAGCATCAAAATTGTCATTGACTCAGCTTTGGACGTAATCAAAATTCATCCGAGAAATATGTTGCATCTCCTGCTTAATTTGTTTTGTGCTCTTTTATCCACCTGCCCTTCCTGCTTCCAGATTATTGCTGCACTATGTCTACTCTTGCAGTATGAATTGAAAATGCTGAAGATGCAGCTTTAAGTTGAACTGTCTTTCAAGAGTTAATTTTGTTCTTTGGATTGCTGTGTGATGCAACATGTAGTAAATAAATGTATTAGTGATCTGTCCATACTGTATACAGAAATCCAAAGTGAAACAAAGATTATATGTTTTGGGAATGCAAATCATTTTAACTTGAAATTATTTGTGTCATTTGATAAAGATTATTTATATTTGATGAATGGACTTGTCTATTTTTATTTGTGTTTTTAAAAACAAGATCTGGGCCTTCCTTCTATTAGCAGTATCCTCAATGTCCTGGTTATTTGTCAGCACATTTAACATTGTTGCTGTAGAATGTTGTTTTCTTAACTATTGTGGCTATTGCAAGGAAAAAGTATTAATCAATGTACTAGCCAATATTAAGTTGTAATACTAGAGATACTATCATATTTAAACCACTACAGTGTGCAGTGAAAAATGTGAGGACTGATGAGTCCATAAAAAACTTTATTGTGCAGAGAGCAACACAAGACGGCAAAACTCAAAACTCATAGTTTCAAAATGACAATATTACAAGATTTAAAGTTCATCATAAGTCTACACAAAGATAAATGTTAAATCTATACTCCACATCAGGTCTGGGGTAACAGTGCAGGGTGACAATCTATTGCTGTAAGAAACAAACACATAAAAGGACAAGTGTTAGACAAATGTCTAAAATCCACATATCCACTTTCTAAACTAGTTATGTGACCACAGTTGTCATCAGAGAGATATCGGAGATAAAATATTACCATATGTAACAAGGACATAATTATGTGGTTATATGTAGTGTGTGTGTGTGTGTTTCACCTTGGCTTTCTGGTTCTGGACAGGCAGATAGAGTTTAAACTCTGCCGGGAGCTCGTCTTCAGAGTACAGTCTGTCTGAGAAATACACTCTCCTTATTCGACAGTTAGCATGGATCTGAGAAGAAAACAGGTCAGACATTAGTAACAGGAGGACACAGTCATAGACATTCACTGTAAGTCACAAAAACACAAAATAATCTTTTAAATATAAAAACGTCATGGCAAAAGACTAAAAAGGAAAATTGCTTTCTGAAGAATCAAATCCCTCAGTTACATTACTGCAAGAAGCACCTGCAGGCAGCTGGTCCCTCGTCCGTCTCAGTGCACTAACCTGTACACGCAGTGTCTCGATGTAATTGGTCCCATAGGCCCTCCTGGTGAAGTCTGACAGGTTGAACTGAATCTGGTTCCAGCCGTCATCCAGCCTCATAGGCATGGTGCAGATAAACGGCTTCACTCGTGTCGTGCTTTGATAGTTACTCGCCCGAAACCGCCGGCGAACGTTTTTATCATCTAACACCTGTAAGTTGTAAAAGATTAGGAAAAAGCATAAGTGACTGAGCATGAATGAAGCCTATAAATGATGCAAATATGCATGAGCACGCATTTGTTTATTTCTGCCACCATTCACGGAAGTGGTCTGTATCTGCAGGAATGCCCTACCTGGACTTCAAAGGTGAAATACTTCTTGAGGTTTTTGATGATCATGACGAGAAAAGGAAGCTTGATGCCCAGTGTCTTCTTCGGATCTGCAGGACATGTTATATACGTGGTACTGCAGGGAGTAGAAGAAATAACAAAGACAAGGGTGATGAATGGGGGCGACTAAAGCTTGAATGAGTTGACCTGATCTGAGGATTCCGTTAAACAGACACAAACTCACCTGACGTTTGTCCCCTCAACCTCCAACACCAGCGAGTGGATGTCATTGTCTGTGATTCTCTTGATGTGACCGTTCCTAACCTGGGAACACAGAAATATTGTTTTTCTAAAGGTTAATATGGAAAGATCAAGCTGTATCTCCATTGGTAAGAGAGCGCCTTCAACATCATTCAAGCTCAGAGATATTTATTTATTTATTTATTTATTTATAACCTTTATTTAAACTCAGGAACATACTGAGGAGCAACTTCATTTGCAA
This sequence comes from Echiichthys vipera, assembly GCF_963691815.1. Taxonomy (NCBI): domain Eukaryota; kingdom Metazoa; phylum Chordata; class Actinopteri; order Perciformes; family Trachinidae; genus Echiichthys; species Echiichthys vipera. The sequence goes on along the minus strand of NC_139838.1, from coordinate 19,475,254 downwards.
TATAGCCAGATAAAATCACAAAACATTTGAAAAATACATAAGCAAATCTGAAATATCAGAAAATTAAAGTAACACAGAATAATGAAAAGAGAGAAATCAAGTTAAAAACAGGAGCAATCAGACGGAAAATAAGTTATGGATTTAAATTATCCTAATGATAAGGTTGTGGTAAGTTTCAGGTGGTTTTGCAGAGTGCTCCAGGTTGCAGGTGCACAGTGAGAAAAGCAAGAGCTTAATAATTTGGTGTTAACAGAGGGAACCTGCAATGTGAGCGTCCTTTGAGCGTGTATGATGGAGATTTGCATTAAAAGATACTAAAGAATTGATATAGGATGATAAGAAACTAGCGAGAGCTTTAAAACAAATAAAATCCAGTGCCTATAACGCCTGTTAGAAAGCTTGGGCCATTCAATTTTCCTCATTTTGAATACAAGTTACAGTGATGAGTCTTGTAGTTGTCGCCTGTAATACATCTCAGGGCTGAATGATATATTAGTGTATTGCAGCTTTATCTTTATTAGTGTATATGTCACACAAAATATGACAAGAAATTGCAGTACAGACATGACAAAGATTATGTTTGAGTTAATTTAGAAACAGCTTCACTGTTAGTCATTAAGTTAGTTTTCCAACCTGAGAGTTTGTTTATTTTACAACTGATAAATCTTGGTCTTGAAAACACACATTTGAAGGCCCCTTATCACAATAATGTTACAAATGACTATCATTTAATCATATTTATTATTATCTTTCAAATATTAGCATTGGTATTGGCCTCTAAAATCCTGTTCAGATGCTGATATCAGGATGATAAAGTCAATTAATATTAGCATATATTGTCAAAGTGTTGAAAGTTAGCTAACCTCAAACAACTAATTCTGTTTCTCTTCTTAACTGTTGCTTGGTAACAGCACCTTTCAGCCCAGCCTGCATCCTGCTATAGTTAAATGAGAGCTGGGGGCTTTATGGATAGAAAGTAGTGTTTGAATTAACAACATCAAGTTAATACATATTTTCATATTTTATCAGCACCACAAGACCCCCCACATTACATTCAGATCACTACTGATACCTTTAAACACGACTGTAACCTGTGTTTAGTTTCAAAAATTGATAACAGGAAACATGAACTGGGAAGAAATTTGAAAACGCAATAAAGAACTGTCGTAATATCTAAAGCAGGACGTCTATTAACTTTACCTTTATTCTGAGGGTTTTGATATTATCAAGCGTTAAGCCCAAGACACATAACATTGACTCTAACGTTACTTAGCTTTAGCACGACGAGCTAACGGAAGCTACATTAGGTTCATAGCATTCTTTCTGTGTCGCTGCTCACCTTTTTATCCCATATCTGAAGGGGTTTGCTGCCGATGCTGTATAAAATAGACAAGAATCCGCTTTGAAACGTGTTTTTAAACATCTCTGCGCTTGGTCCACACAGTCGTTTTGCACATGTGTTTAACGTTAGGTCAACTAACTAAACTGTTGCTGACGGACGTTTGTTTACAGATTTGGTTTCCGTTCCCAACGTTACCGGTTCCGTGCGGTACAAAATAACCCGTTCCGTTGCCAGAAATTAAAACCTTTCGGTTAATAAAAAATCAGACTTATCGTGTATTGTAATATTCCCGACACGTCTCTCATTGGGACGCGTAAATATAAGGAAGAGTAGCGGTCACCTCTTCATTATTTTGGTGTTGCTAGGGAACAGAGGCTCTTTACGTTGTTTACGTCGGTTCTTAAATGGTGACGCATCTCGGTCGCCTTGGCAACAAAAAGCCTGATCTACGCATTCTGTTTTGTATCAATGGTCTGCTGTATTAAGCATGTTTAAACTACATTTATATTAAGTTACTGATAATACAAGTGTTGCATATAAATAAATAAATTGATAAATATTTCAAATGAGGCCCACAAATTATTAAAAAATGTTAAATAATCAAGCTGATGTTTATCTAATTTTCAAAACATCCTAGAAGTTGTTTCAGATGTTGTTTGTGAAATACTTTAACAAACATTTTGGTAACACTTTAACAATACAATACTCACATATAGTCTGATTAGTGGAGAATGAGCAGACGTGTTTTAAGCTTCATGGCTTTCAAAAACAACTCAAACTCAATAAAAAACAATCCAGCTAATGTGGTCGCATATCAATAAATGTATGGAAACTCTGAATAAATATAGCCTTTTTAAATAAAGTCTTTTATTGACTTAACAAAAAACCTTGAAGCTATATCAGCTTTATTTTTATTAGTAATTAAGATGATTTATTTAAAAAAAAAATGACACTGTTTAAAGGTCTGCTCCATTTGTGCAGTTCTATGAATGCATCATCATTATCAGTATGGTCCTATTTCAGCAATTAATACTGCATAAAGTTAATAAAGTTGTGGATACACAGATTTGTGCACTAGCATTTTAATCTCTATTTTGGATCCTACCTGTAGCATAATGCATTCTGATAGCTTCTTTTCATTTGACCCTCCCTTGTTGGTAAAGGCCTGAAACTTTCAAACTTTATTAATAACAAAAACATCCTGTTAAGCAAAAATAATCAAGCTATGTTACTTAAGTAATTATCTTAGACTCTAAAGCTCCTCCAGACCAGACCTACTTAACTGATTTGTTTATATTAGATTGCGTGCCCCTTTAATTAAAAAATAGAATGACAGTCACAGTGTCTAGAAATAGACTTCCTACACACAGATGTATTTCAGCACTCCTGTCACCCACTAAATCCCACCAAAGTGTCAAGTGGGACATCCTTCCTCTCTGTCCCTAGCACTTTAAATAAGCCGTGCCGGGACAGATCTGACAATGTTTCAAATATTTGAACAAGCCAAGAAACATTCAATCAAACATTAGCCAGACCCTTTGCAAGATGACATCACATCACAGTCAGTTTGACATTTTGACATATACTGTACACAGCTGCACACACATGCTCCTGGATGTACACACACACACACAGACACACACACACACAGACACACACACACACACACACACACACACACACACACACACACACACACACACACACACACACACACACACACACACACACATTCTGAAGGGGTGGCTATTTCTCTAGTTGTTTATGTCACTGTTCTTTATGAGGTGCTACTTCACTCAAAATAGTACATCTCTGTTACAATAATTGTAAAATACCTTCTCTCCATCTCTCTCTTTCTTTCTCTCCCTTTTCCTAGAAGTGTGCGTACATTTAAGTTAACTGGTTCACTGGCTGGCAGCTGTGTAAAAACACCTCTCTTCTCTAATTGACTCAGGTATTTACACAGAGAGAAACAGAGGTGGAGAAGAACGTGTATTGTTTTCCTTCAGACCCTCTCAGCACGGGACCACCCCAGAGGCAGCTTTAAGTAAACTTTATATAGAAAACCTACTTGAGTGACGTTGTTCATTCCGCTCTCTCCTTTAATTTGTTTCACAGAGACAAGATGGTGTTTCTGGGTTTTAATTTTTTTTACATTTTCTTGTCTTTTTTGTCCACAAGTCACTTGCCAGTCTGGCTGCACTAGTTAGCATGCTGGGATCTTTGAACCAATCACAATCTTCCTATGTTTCACTAACGGTGCCCTTGCAATATAGACAGAGGAGATAGTAGAAGTGGAGGAAAACACCGGCTGAAATAAATAGCCAATGGTAGGCTTATCCCAGCAGTCTTGATCCGGTGAAGTTTTTTTGTTAGTTTTTCTGCCATCCATCCATCCTTCCATCCATCCATCCATCCTTTGTCCCTTTGTTGCCGGTTTGTTGCCCAAATAAACTTTGCATCTAATGTATCTATCTTGTCTGTGAGTCCCGTTTTGGGGTTTTTACTGAGCCAACACTTATGGTTGCCTTCCATTTTCTTCCTCCTCTAACATCCCTCCTAATAATCAAAAAGAGAAAGGGGAAGAAAGGGGGACTGGGATAAAGCAGGGATACAGATGGAGAGAAGATAAAAGGGAGTGATCAAGAAGGGAGCAAAGATGGAGAGAAATTTATAGATTCATAAAAAAAGGAAGCTGAGAACCAGAGAGTTTGTGGAAGATTAAGATAAAAGGAAACTAGGAGAGGAAGACTTGTCTCTACTGTAATCTGTTCGAATGTGTGTTTTTCTGTTGGACGAGAGGGTGACATGAGAAAGAGATGATGAGGAGGAGGTCCTCACAGAGTGGGTCACATCCCAACTCTCGACTCACTCTTCTGTCGACGAACCAACTGTAAGATTAGTAGAGGACACGTGAAGAAAGAAGCAGAAACAACTCTGTGACTTTATCATACGGATATAAACATCAAAACTTTAAGAAGCTGTGGGTGGATCTACTGGACGAGGGCTTTTCACTCTTTCTTTGAATGCACAAGGTATGTTTCAGAAACATATTTTATAATCTCTTTAGTGATTGTTTGAGATAAGTCTTTTCTTATTCTTTTCAGACAGGAAAATATCATTAAATGCTGCATTTTTGCTAATTTTTCCACAAGAGACTGGATGCCTTGAACTCAAGGGTTGAATTTGTTAAGGAAGCATTTATTTCACCCAATTACTGTATACTTTGCTTCTCTCATCTGTTACATGCAACTCGTTAATTTTTTTGATGGGATATTTTGTGAAATCAAGAGCTTTCGTTCTTTAAATAATACATAAAGTGACGTTACTGTTCTGTCTAAAACTGCTGAGATTTGCTGATTTAAGGTTTAGGTTAAAGCAAGCTTTGGAGATTTGATAGTTGACTTTGAATGATCCAATCTTAGCACTTAAATGTGCCGGGTAACATTAATCTGCACACATTTTTATTGATATGACATGTACAAGAAATGGCCTAGTCATGAGCCAGATATGCAGCCATTTCTCTGTCTTTTAATCCAGGCCCTCAGCCATGTTTTATCCAACTGTCTATATGATGATGATGAAGAGTGGAAAGTCCTTCCTCGGCAGGACGTGTTAACAGATAGGAGCTCATCCGTCTCTGGTATTTGTAAGGAACGAAGTTTTTGGGTTCTGTCAAATACTTTTAACAGAGAAATCCATTTGGTGATCTGTCTCGCTCTTGGTAAAGAAAAAATTTAAGAAGTCACGAAAAAAGAGTTCACTCAGGTGTGAAGCTGCTAAAATTTCATTCAAATCCACTTAATGTTTTTTTCCTGATATAAAGTCCTTCATTTCTTTTTTAAATATCTACAAATTATATTTAAGTACTCATTTCAATATAGTAGTTTATGACGGGTAGTTTATGGTAGTTGATGACGAGAAAGCTATTCATAATCATCATTTAAAACACAGCCACAGACAGGAAAAGCTATGTCTTATGTGAAGTGGAACTCCGAAACTTATATATAAAAATGACTGTGTACTGCATTTTTGGTAAATTCTACTAGTCTCTTTTTCTCTCTCTCACATACTTTACATTAGAGCTGAACACACGGCTGCAGTGTAACAAGGACAGAAGGCCAAGATGACTTTTATGTTTATTCATTATGTGCTCAGTTTAACTAATGTACTTTTGGTAACAATGATATGTTAACTTATGCCCTTTCTAAGCACTAACGCCTAACCAGTGACAGGGTTTGCAAATTAGCTTGGCTAAAATACCTTTTTGCAACATATTTGTATCATGTTATCGTCACCTGTTACAATGTTGTTTTGCATTGTCACTGACACATAAAAGAATAAATAAAACAAATCAATATATCATCAAACTACTGTATAAGTATCAATATTCATTCTTGGCCTTGGAAATTGTCCTTTCACAAAACAATCATACCACTATTTCTAAGCTCACGTCAACAGATCTATCTCAATTACAACTAAGCAAACTTCTGGTGAAGGAAGTCCAGAAAAAACTGAAACTACAGTACTACTTATCTGGGTCTTACATCTTGAAAGTTACAGAACAAATTTTCCAAGACATTGCAACATTACGGCCTTTATTATAAGCTTCCCACATGCAAGTCTTATTTTCCATCCTTTTATCTCTCTTCACATCCTCTAAGCCAAAGCAGCGCTATTTTTAGCTTAATGTATGGTTACATTTACCTTAAAACTCTTGAAAGTGAACAGCATCTACACGTCGAAGATTAAAGCCTCCCTTTCCTTAAACAGGATGTGTCACATTCGTCAAATTTATGCGACTATTTATCAGCACACACTGACACGGTTCATATTAATACTATACTATGTGTTTAAAGTAACACACAAGGTCACGTACTTAACTTTGTTGAGAGTGACACATCTTTCAGGGCGCATATGAAGATGGATTCAGTCATGTCTAAAGTATAAGAGGACAGTGTTTATAAGACGAGGATTTCTAAAGTCTTTCTCTCTGGATTAACTTCTGCTGATGTTGACCACTTTTCATCCCTTGGGGTCATTACTCTTTCTTTTAGTTTTAAGTATGTGTGTGTCTGCTCACCAAGCTGGAATATGTCGAGTCGCTTTAAGCCAATTGCAGCACATTGTATCACTTTAGACTTGAGCTGTTTAAGTCTATTTATAATATAATATTTACGGCTGACTCCAGGGTTTAAGGTTGAGGCATCTGTCTGCTGCAAACATTATGAGGGCTCCTGTCATTAGTTTAAACTCCTTTTAGGAGATGGTAAAAAGAAGACAGCAACAGCCCAAGTTTGCAAACAATCCTAACATGCTTTTAGCCTTTAATGTACAAATAAATGAGTCCAGGAGGATTATCAGGTTTATATTTTCACCATAACTACGACACAAACCCTGCAAAAGTAATTTCAGTGCTATAATGACCTATTATTAATAATGGCTAGTGATAACATCAAAGGAATTTTACTCAGTGAACGTGACACAAAATTGTCTGCATAGATTGTCCTTTATGCAGATGATGTATTACTATTCTTAAAGCATCATCACTACATTGTTTCTCAGTGGAAATAATAGCAGCTTTCTCTCAGAATAAATCAGGATTTGAGAGTTTTGCACACATGGTTCTCTCTACTTATATCAGCAATACATGGAGCTCAGTAGCCCCAAAGCATATTATGACTTGCATGCATGAAGCCTTAAAGTTCAGCATGTTAAGCATATCTTCTTCATCTTGTCTTTTCTTCACTTCTCCTGCCACTCAGACGACAACTTGTCATTCACTCCTCCTTTTTAACCAATGGAGAGCCTTCTCACCAACATCAGCTCAACCTCCACCACTGAGCCCCTCCTGCCCTCCTTGACCCCTGACCCGACTAACTGCAGCACCTGGGACCAGCGATGGGGGGCACCATACCTGCATAGGTTAGCTCACCTGGATGTGCAGCTGTACCAAGACTTCTACGCTGTGTGGGTCTCTCTTATGGTAAGACTGTACCAGTTAGTAGGAGAAGGAATCCGGTTAGTCCAAATATCCACCCAAATAAGAAGCCTAGATGTAATGATTATTCTCACTGTTAAAGACATAATGTAATATAAAACATATTATTTAAAATGTTTATGGAAATATATTTGATCAAGTATGTAATTCCTAGAGAAAAATGGACTCAAATACTAGGAATTATTTAAAAAAAAGTATAATATGACTTCATAATGGTTTGAAGTGCAGCCTAGACTGTGAGACTCACTATTCAACCAAAGTGAAACATCCATTATAACTTTTTAAAGGACTCCATTCCTCCCTGCTGCAGGTGTGTAACTGTCTGATGCTGGTGGTCGGTGTGGTCCTCAACAGTCTGGCTCTCTATGTCTTTTGCGGGGCCTCCACCCACTCCTCAGCCTCTGTGGTTTACACCATAAACCTGGCTGTAGCAGACCTGCTGGTGGCACTGTCGCTGCCCGCTCGCATCGCTCTGTACCACAGTGGAGGGAGCTGTGTGGCCTGTTCCTACGTTCACACCTTCAGCTACTTTGTCAACATGTACTGTAGTATACTGTTTTTGACCAGGTGGGCCACTCCTTCATTCAACATTTAACACAAATGAACACTTGAGCACATGAATGTTGATGTTTTACCTCTACCTTTCTTTGTGACTCCCCTCCACTCCTCCTCCATCAGTATCTGTATAGATCGGTACCTCGCTGTCGTCCATGCGTCCAGTACTCTCCATCGATGCAGGACCACAGGAACGGCCAAGTGTGTCAGCGCCACGGTTTGGTTCGTTGCAGTTGTTGTCACCTACTCTTTCCAGGTGAAGACACATGCATTACAACATGCATTACAATTATAACACAAACCGATAAATACATAGATAGATCTTCAAACTGTGGATAAAAAACAGGGCAAAGGTTTCCTTGTTTTTTCCAAGGAAAAACCTTTTCAAGGGAATTTGGTATTGACCCTTAACTTCCAGTATAACAGTATAAGACATATGAGTAGATTTCAGACATTAAATGGGTCACCCTCTGTTTGTAAAGCTCTGAACTTGATCAGACTTCTTGATGTCTCTTCTGCTCTCTACAGACCACGGCGTTGGGGTTCAGCTCCTCCTGCGTGCTCCTCCCTGCCCTCTTCTACCTCACCATCCTGGAGTTCCTGCTCCCCCTGTTGGCCGTGGTGGGCTTCACTCTGCGGGTCGCCTGTTTTCTCTCCTCCAGCCACGGCCTGATGCCCCAGCAGAGCAGGGCGAGGAGGGCACGTGCAGTCAGACTGCTGGTCACCGTCCTGGTGGTCGTCACCATATGCTTCACGCCGTTCCACGTCAGACAGGTGCTGGTTTACTTCCGGGTCAAAGTCGGAGGGGAGGGGCTAGGACAGGGGGCAGGGCACATACTTGCCTATCACATCACAGTAACCCTGAGCAGCCTGAACAGCTGCCTGGATCCAGTGGTTTACTGCTTTGTGACGGACAGCTTCAAGAGAGTATGGAGGACGAGGAGGAGGGGAGCGAGGGAGGGGGACGGGGAGGCAGGGCAGACAAGTGGGGGAGAAGGGGAGAGAAACTCAGTGAATAAATGCCCGGGTACGGCATTGGCGATAGCTCACAGCGTTGCCACAATCACCCTCACAAGCAGTCCCCTCTCTGCTGCCAACATGGAGCAGTCCATTTAAAGAGGGGACCCCCTGACACCTGTGAGTGGAATAGACAAGAGAGAAAGACTCAGATGAACAATAGGAACCACTTCCTCATCCTGTTATCGCCATGTCCCCATGACCTTGCTTGGATGTTGTCCAGAGAACGAATACTGGACCACCAAGGGATGATTTTGCTGTGAAACGGATGAGCGTGTACTATTGGAGAGACCACAAGACAACATATAAAAATGTTGAGACAGGATTTAAAATATTGAAATATCTTGAACTACAGTACAATATGCTTACTAATGTGGAGTGGATTATAATGAATCTATGGAGAATGTACAGAGTTGATATTTTGTACTGGGAACACATTATTATGTACACCTGTAAAATTAAATGTAATCCAGAACAACAGCTAAGCCATAAATTCAACCTTTACATAGATAATAATGTTCAGTTTTGACCGACACTATCGGACGTATTTATTCAACTAAATGTGTAATATTGGCGTTTGCACTTAGCAGCAATTTTGAACTGAACTACATTATATTGAAATGTGTTTCTAATGTTTTGCCATTTACAAATATGGTGGAAGTAAAACTTAAAAAATTTAAAAAAATAAAAAAGGGACCTATTCACTATAATTAAAGGCGCATCATGTAACCATAAAACTGCATGTTACACTCCCGTCTTTCCTGTCTGTAGCTTCACTGTAACTGTCTAATAAAGACTAACACCAACATGCAAAAGTGGGATTTAGTTTCAACGAAGGGTATTATAGTTCACTAACACTAAATGAAAAGGCATTTTAGTTAACTGAAATAAAAACTAACTGGAAAGATACTGTGTGTGTACAAAACGATCTAAAATAAAAATATACAGGGCGTGTGACAGTCTACATGACTGTCTGAGTCAATTGCCTTCACAGTGTTGCATTTGTATTGTAATGCAAACTTCTTACATTTTGTCCCCGACAAATGCCCCTCATGGTAAAATAAAAATGACTCAAACTAATACTGAAATCGATGCAACCCAAACTAAAAAAAACAAAAAAACAATAACAATTGAAAAAAGCTTTCTGGAAACTAACTGAAACTAAACTAAACATTTCAAATGAAAGAAAACTATAGTAACTCCTGTTTCAATCATGCATGTGACTAAATTCTTCCCTTTTAAATGGAAACACCCAATTGTGTGCCGTCTTTCCATTTCTGTCTCCAGTGTTGCTTTGTGAAGCTAAAGCTAAGGTTAAAGAAAACAACAGGACAGATTCCTGAGTCAACACATTAAATAAGCTCCTCTCCAGAAATATAAACACTTGTAACAGTTAGTCTCCCAAGTACACAGTAGGGTTCTCTTTGTTTATCATTTTACAAGTGTCTAAATGGAGGGGCGTCATCAGCCTCACGCAGAAAACTCCCATCTCTAAAACACTGACTTTAAAGGGAATTATGAAAAACAAACGCACTCATTGAGTTTCAACAAATGTTCCATATTATCTTTCTGATCATTGAGAGGACATGATGTGACTCACAAAACATCTAGGAGAGATGAGGTCATGTGTTTAATGTGTGAGTTGTTTTAAAAAGGTTAATGGAACTGTGTTATTTTATCATTTTTCCATTTATGTAAATTTACGTACGCACTGAAGTCAAAGCCAGCACATTACCCACACACACTTTAGTACTCACTGTACGTTTGTATTAAAGGGATGACTATTTGAATTTTACAGATTTCATTTCTTCACTTTCTTCATTGCTTGTTCCCGGTGCTTATGTTTTCACCGTTTTCTCTTTTTACCTATTTGGGGATTTGTTAAATGAAAAATAAAATCATATTTATAGGTTAAAAGTAGATGCGTAGCTTTAACACCTTTCTCAACCATATCTATTAGCAATTCATTTGAATTGTGGGACAATATTTTCTCACTTTTGCATTCAGTGTCACTCTGTAAACAGCCAAACATTACACCAAATAATATTGTGTGAGTAAATCCTCAGCTTGAACCAGACCTGCAGAGCTTGTCTGAGTTGTTTCCTCCAGAGGACAGTGTTTCACCACAGAGTACCAGAGGCCGTGATAACAAACCAAATATACTGTATACTGTAGCTGATTAGCTGACAATTTGATTATTTGACTGTTCAGGTGCATGTGGCTACTGCTCATACACAGCTAAATATGAGCACTGTTACAATGTGTGTATTGTTTTTATATCTTTTCTAGGACAAAATCCCAAAAGCAAACATATTTCATCCCAAGATAAAATAGAAAACTTTGACTATTGATATTGTCTTCGCACAAAACCTCAAAAAACGACATTTTCAGCCAAATTTTATCCTAACTGTTGCCCAACATGGACCTAAACTCACTCTTAAAATGTTTTTATGGATTACATATTAGAGATGAGCTGTTCAGTTTCACAGATATATTAAATAAAGTGCCAGTCATGGCAGGAATATGAGTCATTAAATTGAGTGGTGTTTCCCTTTAATCCCTCCAGAGGGGCAGCAGCAGGTCACTTACCATCAGCTGCTGCTGTGGTCACATGATGAGTCTTAAAAACACACACACACACAGTTTCAGGTTCCTTCTCTGGTTTCTGTGTGGAAAGTGAGGACTGTGACCCTGAGTGTGAGCGAGAGAAATCTGATTCTGCAGGAACAAAGTCAGTTTTTCAGATCTTCCTCTCCTCTCTCAGCGGTCTGACCACACAGCATCATGGGAAACCAGACGGCTGCTTTGAAGCTTTGAAAATGCTGAGCTAAGATGTTTTTCTTCCCCTGAAAAAAAAATGTCCTGAAACTGCAGACCAGCAGGGTACTTCACCAGCAGTCACATGGTTGATATGTTACACTCAAACTCTCCATAGATGTAAGTTAAAGAGTTTATTACCCGCAATGCTGAAAACATCACAACAAACTCATTTTGTTTATATTAATGAAGGCACTGTTCTATCCCTGATTAAATTAAGGCGTTTAATATAACGTTTTTTTAAAGGTGTTTCTTTCCTGCACCAAATGTATCTACACCAAAATCCATTAAACATAGATCCTGTAGAGTGCCAACACTCAAACCTGACCAGATATTTTTTAAGAAATGAAAGGATAACTGTCAGAAATGTTACTGACATCCACTGTATTTCTGGTTTAATCTTTCATATAAACCCAAAAAAGAAAAGAGAAAAAGAAAGGATCAACGTAAACACATACAATGTGAACTTAAATTTGTATTTTTTAGGACGAAACTGTACATCTATATTTAATTTTCTTGAAATGTTTTTCTCCTTTGTGTCTCTCTAAATGACACATTTATATCCGCAGTTTGTGGGTATGACTTTTTATATCTACTGCAACATTTGAAAGGTCCCATATTATGCTAATTTTCTGGTTCACACTTGTATTTTAGGTTTATACTAGAACATGTTTACATGATTTGTTCAAAAAACACATTATTTTATCATACTTCCCGTCTGAATATATCTGTGTATGGTATGTAGTCCCTCCTTGTTCTCGTGTTTTGAAAGGTTAAATAATGAAAGGAGTCGTTGTTGGTTTAATTCTGAACAGATTTTAAAGGTGCGTTCCATACAGTGTTCATCCAGAGTCCTACATATGAAGGCTCAAGCATATTTACAGAACATAGAGATATATACAGTCTTTATATAGAAAACAGAACTACTAACAAAAATAATCATCTTTTTTTATAGCAGCAAAAAAGAAGAAACTAAAAGAGAAATATGTATATTTACAATTTTTTTTTCAAATGACAAGGCATATTATACGTATATAGTACACTGCGCATACTTGCTTTCCCATTCTTTAAGTATTCTTCTTGATTTAATCTCTGTGAGGATCAAAGTATATAGGCATCTTTCTCCTGCGTCATTATTACACAGTTTAGAGGCAGAGCCACACACACACACACACGCACACACACACACGCACGCACGCACGCACGCACGCACGCACACACACACACAGACACACACACACACACACACACACACACACACACACACACACACACGCACGCACGCACGCACGCACACACACACGCACACACACACAGACACACACACACACACACACACACACACACACACACACGCACGCACGCACGCACGCACACACACACGCACACACACACAGACACACACACACACACACACACACACACACACAGAGTCTGGCCAGGTTGGACTAACTGCATGGCCGCCACGCTGCTGCTACTGACAGCTTCTGGCTGGGAGGAACATGAAACAGCATCACCACGTCGCCACATTCATTCACTGATCAGGAAGGTGGAGCCAACATGGCTGCCACTGAAAAAGTGCAAAGGCCAAACTCTTGTGTGTGGCTCTGCCTGTAAAGTCAAACAGAAACAAAAAAGAAGAGACAATTTCTAGAGTTGAGTTAAAACACCAGAACGGAGACGATAAAGACTCGTAAATAACCTCCGGTATTGCAGCCATCGATTCCAGAGTTAAGTGTAAACCAGGTGATTGCAAAGAACAGAGAACCCATAATAAACACTGAGATGACATTTTTAACACACACACACACACACACACACACACACTCACACTCACACTCACACTCACACTCACACTCACACTCACACTCACACTCACACTCACACTCACACTCACACACTCACACACACACTCACACACACACACACACACACACACACACACACACACACACACACACACACACACACACACACACACACACACACACACACACACACACACACACACACACACACACACCTCCTCCAACTTCTCCCGTAACAGCAAATAGAACAGCTTTAACTGATTATTTTGGAATCTAAGTGAAAAGTGTCTTTAATAGACAAGAAAGCTCAAAAAAATAAATATCATCAGTTATTTTTTTCTCTCTCTTCCTTTTGCAAAACACTTCTACTGTTTTTCTTTTAACTTATTATGTGCAAGTTCTGTGCAACCCCCCAGCTTGTTAAACATCAAAACAAAATGGTGAAATCGCTTCACATTCATTGACTTTGTTTTCAAACATTTAAGTCACAAGATGGAATCAAAAGGTAAGAACTCAATCTCCCAGCAGGCCTTGCTGCCGTCTGAACATTCCAGAGTCTGCGGTAAATAAAAGGCTTGGGACATTAGGAATAAAAATAATGATTCAAAGACTTCCCACTGCAATGGAACAGAAACACCCTAGTTGCACTTCAAGTATTCGAGGCCTGGACTACACTTTTAAGGAGCGTTGCTCGTGGACGACACGCGTCTCACCTTCCATCCACATGCATGTCGTGTTGAAAAGCAACAAGAAGTGTGCCATCTGAAACTTTACGCATAAATGTGCAAAAAAAACTTTTTTTAGAAAGTCACATGCTTCTTGAGCGTTTACTGACCCAGACGAGCACAATGCTTCAGCTTAAAGAGTACGTGTTGGTTTTTTCTTTACACATTTAAGTTCAAATGAAAAGACACAAACATCCAGCCATGCATTAGAAAATACATCCCTGACCTATAAGGACAATAAAGAAAAGAGCTTGAGTGATTTGTACAGAGTCATACTTTGGTGTTCTACACATGCATATTGCTGTTGTCACATGCAAACCTCCGAAACCCAAAGTTTTTTTGTTTGTTTTTTCATCTTCATGTTGCCATTAGCTGAAGCTGTCTATTAGTGGATTCAGAATGTTTTATTGCCCTAGTTGTTACAGAAGCCATTCAAATCTCTGGCATCTGTACCTCTTTGTCTTTTGTCATCGTCCCATCCCTGCTTTTTTTTCTTTTTCGTCCCAGCACCACAACCAGAGCAAAAATATCTACTCTGCTCTGAGACCGACTGAATGTACCTGAAAGTCTGGAAGGAATCTATTCTGTTAGAAACTCTGCACCAACACCTATGAACGTGAAAAAATAACAACAACCGCATCATCATCAGTGAGTGAATCCTCTTCTAAAAAACAAAACATAAGCTTCTCTGTTAAATGCTGTAATACACACTAAAATAAAATTTTCGAAATAAAACTTTCATCAGTAAACCTACTTAAATCCACAGCCTTTCACCCTCACAGATGCAGGGAAAAAACACCCGGATTTTACCACCACAAACAACCCCGCACAGCCCCCACACAACCCTCACACACCGCCTCTCCCTGGCTGATTGACAGAGGCTGTTATTGCAACAAAAGATCTGATTTGTCAGAAAATGAAAGACACAATAAAATCTTAAACCTTTCATTTTGTCTTTCTTACGCCAAGTTTTTTTTTTTTTTAAATTGTCCAGCATCATCAGCTAATGAAACATTCCAAGATTATTTAACCTCATCGATCCACACTCAGTATTATTCACTATCAATATGGGTTTAGTTTAATGTATACAACTCGCATGTGTTTTTAATGAAGTATATTTCGGTGTAGCCCATTAGTACGGAAGCAGAGAACAGCCGTGCTTGTTTTTTTTTTAATGCCGTTATGTTATTGTCATCTCAAGAAAATGGGCTTATCTGGCTTTGTTATAAACAAAAGACATATTATTGCTTAACATGCTGTCATGCGCTGCACTCAGCTGTCACTCAGCTGTCACTCGCATCTCCGTGGTCAAATCAGCTGACAGTGACTGATGAATTATTATAGATCATAATTTAATATCTCCAAATTAATAAAGTAAAAAGGCTTGATTTTGTGTCTGTATGAAATCAGAGAAGTCTTCAACTCAATATCAGTCATTGTCAGGAACTATTCTCTATTCAGGATCTAACATTAAAACCCAAAAATAAGAAAGACATTTCTCTTTTCCAGATAACAACATAATTAACCTTTGATTTCAAGATAACAGCATTTAAAAATAATACCAAGCACTGCTGTTCTTGGCTTCAGCACATTAGTCTCGTCACTGTGTATAAGTGTTAACGATGAAGTAAAGCTAAACTCAACAGTTTTACTTCCTCATCCACTGTCACACTTGCTGCTGCTTACCCTCTTGAGGTGCAGCATGGACTGTCACAGACATCTCTTACGACACTTTTAATGAAACTGAAGCAGTTCAGGCTCCAGGCTTTTGGTGGTACATTTTTCTTGTAATTTTGTAAATTATCCTTAATATTTTGCAGATTTTCAGGAGGCAAATTTGCATTTCCATCAGTTAAGGTGTCGTTTTCAAGACTGGCAATTTGAGTTTGCAAGGACTCTCGGAAAAAAATGTGATCTCTGCCTTGATTTTCTTATTTTGGTTAATCAATATGTACTCCAAATGTGAATTTGGCTTCAGTTTAGCGAATTAAAGTTTAAACATTTAAAAGAATAGTTTTCCATTTTGAGAAATAGGCAGATGAGAAGTTTGTAATGTTTGTAATGTCTAAAATGTCTAAAAAATGTCTGTAAGATGATTTTTTTTTTCATATTTATTAAAGTGAAACTGTTTCTCCAGTCCTTCTTTCATCCCTCTATATTCTTCTAAATATCTGTTCAGCATAGAACACACAGATGTACTGAGCATCTAAAACACTATTATATAGTTATATTTGGCTCAGTACATTGGAACCAAGACACCTAAACCAGGGCTGAGGCTTAAGCAACAAGCCTAACCCTGTTATTAAAGGCTACTAGCTCTCAACACTAGAGGAATTTATTTAGCCTGTCTTACATTATATACTTTTTCTTTCTATATATCCAGGATCCGTCCTAATATTCTTGTGTCCCATTGACGATTACTGGTGGAGTCACTGGATCCACTGGAGCAGCAGAAGCTCCGTCCTGCTGCTGTCCTAATACGAACGAATCCAAGAGGATTTCAGAACGAGGCTTTTCTAACTCAATGCTATTTAACACTCTTTCAAACAATGGCTCAGCTATTAGTGCAGTCAGTGACAAACATTGTGTTAACCGCATTTTCTAAAAAAGAAAAAGAAATATGCAAGAAAGTAGAGAGAGAGAGAGAACAACTCTACATCTCTCTTCTGTTCTCCCTCTGGTGTTTGGTTTGTCTCTTCTCTGCTCCTCCTCTCCCCTAACATGCAGCATGTAGGTTAGTCAAGATTATTTAAAACAAAACAAAAGCATTCTGGGCCCTCAATAGAAATCAAGAAAATAATATTTGGGATTGTAATGCCCTGTGTGCTGTACATATTGCATCTGCGCTCTTTCTTTCCTGGAATCTCACTCAATACAAAAAAAGGGCCAAAAAAATCAATCTGGGGACCCACGATCAATCATATTTCCCAAAGACCCAGGCTTCGGGCTCTTAGCTTCAGAAATTCCACTTCCAAAAGTCTCAAGAGTCTTAAAGCTTCTGCAGCAGAGTGCTGTAAAAGTCCCGCAAATCCGAGTGTGTTATTGGGTTTATTTTGGTGAAAACGTCAGTAGACACACACACACACACACACTCGCGACGATCTCGTCGGTTTTATCTTAGCAAAGATTCGAGCAGGCCGAATCCACAGCGAGGAAGAACAATTTTCAGCATTTTTGAATGATTGCAGCTTCGAGGACTAATGTTCATCATGTGTTCATTCGATTCTGTTGACCCCCACACGAGGAGGTGTGTGTGCGTGTATGTATATATGTATGTGCACGAGTCCCCTGAAGTTTCCCGTCCAGGTGGCTGCTCAGTAGCACCTCCTAGAGCCCCTGAGAGACAACCACTCCTTAAAACCTTGAGCAATGGATCACTCACTTCTGGGCGACCCATTCGGATCGGTCAAATGTCTGTGAGGTCTAAGTGGAAGGAATTTCTGTGATGGATGAAACAGCCCTGGGACCAGAATACTTTTTTTTTTAGTAGGGTAAGTTGGTCTGATGTTACACTGGTCCCACGTCAGACTGAGTTGTTGTCATCAGAAAAAAAAATGCCTGTAAAAGCAGGCGCCAATACTGGACACATGCCAACTGTCCTTCACTCTCTTCAATGCATCTGTAAAACTCAAGCATGACGATGACGGCGATCTCCTTAAGTCTTTCCATCAGCAACTAGTTTGAAAGTGAATTTAGATGTTCCCGCAGCCATGTGTCCGCCAACTTAGGCCAACCAATCAAAGAGCAGACTCATTCTCCGTGTGACAGGAAATGGTGGTGGTGGTAGTGGCCTTGCCCTTCTTGTTGAGTTTCAGAAAGCTGGGTTTCTCTGTCACCACGGTAACCGCCACTTCATTGCTTTTGGGATTTTCCAGCTTCGTCAAGGACCTTTTGGAAGCTTTGGCTGATTCCCCATCTCTGTCAATCATAATTAAAGTCACGACTGTTAGTACTGTATGTTGGGCTTAAAGTAATAATAAATAAATACATAGATATAAAACAATTATATAGAAGAAATTATACAAACTATTGTTCAGCCCTATTGAATTGTATGTGCTGGGGGTTCCTGTCTTGCCAAGAGCCAGAGGACAGTTAGCTTAACTTAGCATAAATACTGGAACCAGGAGCAACAACTGAGCTTTAAAGGTGCAAGTAGGTGGTTTTTGTTACCTTTGGACAGCCAGGCTAACAGTTTCCCCCTGTTTCCAGTCTTTGTGCTAAGCTAAGCTAACCAGCTGCTGGCTTCATATTTACCGTGGCATGAAAGTGAATAAGTGTATTTCCTATCATTTCAAACTATTCCCGCAAATGACAAAGACCAGGTGGTTTTCTCACCCGTTGTTTGGCTTCGGGTACATGACCAGGAAGAGTGCGGTCAAGAATCCGAGGAAGGAGCCCCCAGAGGCCACCATGGGAATGACACGGACGCTGCCAACAGCCTCCACCACAGCTCCCAGAGCGGAGGCCACCAAGATCTGACTGATGTACACCTGCAAAATTACAAATGATTAAATAACATCACAGCCGTTTCAGCACACTACAGCACACATGCGACTATACGGCACAAAGATTTCATGAAGACAATATGAACACTCACCTGACAGGATAAGATAGCACAGTCGATGCCAAAGCCTCTGCGGGAGTTACCAGGGCTGTGTCTTATGTACTGCAGGAGGAAGAGAGAGTTACAGATAATGAAAGATAGAAAAAATGCTTTTCACATACAATATTACAGCAGCAATACCACCGGACTTATCTACATGGGACAGTACACATTAACTGTGTGAGATCAAATGTCCATGTGTAGCCCCTGGGCATGTTGATATTACATTTAAACAAACAAACAAGGATCCTGCATATGTCTGTACCTCTTTCATTTCGTGATACTGTCCCAGCAGAGCATAAGGACAGTAGGAGATACTCATGGAGATGATGCCCATGCTGCTGATCATCACCATGGAAACATACACGTTAGGGAAGATTGCCATGACAGCAGTTCCTACAGAGGAAAAAGAAGAAATACTTTTCAAACAGCTCACATTTATTTTTGTTCTACTCTATTCCTGCACTGTGGTTCGTACCTATAGAGAACGCAAGTGTCCCCATGATGTAGATGACCTTAATGCTCAGGTCAAAGTTGTCAAGGTACTTCTGAAGGATAGCTGGAAAAGAAAGATTGGTTTATATATTTATTTTTATTTTTATTAGCAATTAAATGTGTGACAATGGGCGTTCATTTATGCTTGTGTGTTACCTGAGCATGTAGCAGCAGTCATGGCATATATAACCAGTCCCCAACATCCCATCTGAACTCCTTTGTGATAATCCTCTAACAAAGTAGAGTTAAGAGGAGCCTGAGAGAGAGAGAGAGACAGAGAGAGACAGAGAGAGACAGAGAGAGACAGAAAACAGGCTTAGTTTTCATTATTTTTCTCATATTGTCTGTTTGAATACACCTTTATTCACTGTAATAGCACTGTTTTTAGTAAAGTTGCGAAATCACAATTGTACAGATGTCCTGTCAGCTCGTTTAAAGGCACACTTTCTGAATACAAGCTGTGTGCATTTCTCTGTGGATTGATATTTTTACAGTATTTGTATAGCACCTCGACCTGCTTTATAATAAAAAAAACACGTAACATGTAAATCTTATTTTTGTTTTACAATATGATACCTTTAAGGCTAATTTAGGGATTTACACGTATCTATATATAAGTCTGTGTGTGTTTAGCTGCTGATTGACGTACGGTAGGATCTCCATGGTAGATAACTTGTCCCATGAAGTCGGTGAAGAAGACCGCCTCAGCAATAATGGAGAACCAGGTGAGCAGGTGACAGGCGCACAGCCGCAGCAGCTCCGGGGGCATCTTCAGCATGGAGAGCCACAGCAGCCTCACGGTGGTCTCAACCTAAAGACAGGAGACGAGATCAGACAATATCCACCCAAAAAGAGACGAGTGACAATACTGGAAAAAGAAATGACGGGGCTAGGTTGTTGTCGTAGTTACAGCTTGGTAAATTCCTCCTCACCTCTCCCTCTTCGCTCTCCGTATCCCCGCTGGAGGAGTTGGTGTTTCCGCTGCGGTGTCTGTTTCTCTGCCTGTGCCTCCTTCTGTGTCTGGCTTCCACTTCGTACAGGTCGTTCATGCTGCGAGACGGTTTGATGAGATAAGCGGCGTTGGCCCGGCGGTAGCGGTAGCGGTGGTTCCCCACTCGGCCGTAGTAGGAAAAGGTGCAGGAGGGCTGGCGGTAGAAGATGTGGCGGTGACGTGACTGCCGCATTGGGGCTCCAGTACTGGCAGCTGGAGTAAGGGACAGACTAGAGATTATAATCTTTAGAAGTTAAGTACTCTTCTTTTGGCAGGAAATTGCACAGATTATCTCCACCTTCACAAAGTAATAATTTCAGATGGATCAGTTATCTAGATTATAATGAAATATGACATGAAAATACCAACCTTTGACCATTCCTGCACGGTGTGCCTGTCCTTTAGAGCTCAGCCTGTTCGTGCTATCCCCATCAGGATTAGTCACACTGGCTAACAGCCGACCGTTCAGTGTCCGCTGTTCATTGAGCTGGTTGTTCAGCAACGCCTCCTGACCGTCGTCATTTTCCATTTCCTGTAAGAAAGCCGAGAGGCGGGAAATCCTGGGGTTGGTAGCGTTGTGTGTTTTGTGGGCGTTGCTTTGGAGAAGGTCCTGACTTCCAGCGCTGCTGCTGCGTCTGATGTTGCCAAACCGGGGTGGCGGAGTGCTGCGACTGTGGTTGAAGAAGTTACCGGACGTAGGAGGAGAGCCGTGATAGGGCGAGAGGCGGTCTGCAAAGATGGACGGCTCTAAGTGGCACAGGAACAACGCTTCGTGGTCCAGGTGGTCGAGAGTGGCATCTGCCATAGCAAGAACACTGTCACTTTTACCTGGAGACAGACGAGGAGAGGACTGATTAGGTTAGATGAGACAAATTTAGAGAAAATATTAATAGTTAGTAGAAATAATTCATTTTCTATCTCATTCAATACTGGACCTTTGGTCTAGCTGTATAAAATCTAATCTTTTTCTAGTTTGTAATTACTATAATATAATTTGCTGTCCAATTTTGTTTTCACAGTTTCAAAGCTGCTTCCAGTAAAACGTTATTGGGCGTGTGTTTTGTTTTGTATAGCTATCTCGAGGGGGGTGGGGATAAAAACCTGTAGACGTGATCTAGGTCGTCTAGAATACCACAAATATTGTCTCTTGTCAGGAAGGCACAGAGACACAGATAAGATAAGGCTCCTATGTTTTTGTAAACTATCTGCTGTAAGTAGCAGTTGTGATAAACTCTAGATTAATTCTCTAAATAACAACAACAAGAGTGGCATTTCTTCCTTTGTTATCTCTTTAAACCCAGGAAACAAAAGAACCAACAACTATTCCTTACTTCGCACGAGCTCCATCTCTAGGAAGTCCATGTCCATATCTCCACGCTCTGACAGGTCGTCTCCATAGGGGTCATAAAGGTCGTAGCTGTCCATCGTTTCATCCTCTCCAATCAGTTCCAGCTTGGGGGCGAGAAGACCAGTCCTGCCATTGGCCGATGGTTGCGGTCTGGTGCGATCTGGACTTTCCTGGTGAATGGACAGAAAATCATCAATCTTGGGGTTTTTTTTAAACTTAAATTGAATATACAGTGTACACACACACACACACACACACAAACATACTGTACCTGATCAAGCCTGTCGTGTTGAGGCGAGTACTGCTCCTCCTCGATGCTGAAGAGATGTAACACCACAGAGATGGAGAAGAGGATGGCAGCGAAGAAGAACAGGATCTGCTCCTGGGATTTGAAGATTGATCGAAGGAAGGTGTGCGTCCAGTCTAAACCCCCGAGGGCGTAGCCGACCGCACCACCAAGACCTGCGCACATGGACAAAGGTTTATATTTACAAAAGAGAAATAAGCAGAGAAGGATCTCATTTTTTCTCTCAGTGCGGTTATTGGCACCACCACTAATTAGATTACAAAGCATATTTATGTGCCATGTTAAAATCCTGTGAAAGTTATACTGTATGTGTGTCAGACGTCCGAGGTACCTGCTGAGGCGGCGTGGATGTTGAGCGCCATGTCTTGTTCCTCCGTGTCCGCCACGTCTAGCAGGTAGGCTCTGATTGGTCCCTCTGTAGCGTCCGCACAAAAGTCCAACACCACCACCCCCAGCACAGTAAGAACAATTCCTATTGGTTGTCTCCCTTGCTCGTCACCCATCGACAAACCTAATGGAAAGACACGAATAAAAAAATAGTTTGTTGTGTTATACAACGAACAAACCAACAATGACATCTGTTTGTTTTTTCAAACAGATAACAGAACGAATAAAAATCAACAACAATGAAATAAAAGTCATAATTACAGCACATGGATTATAAAAAATACATACATGTACAAATTAATGTTAAACTAGGAAATAAAATCACTCTCTACATCCACACAAACATCTGGAATTGTTACACTGATGTGACCCTGGTCAGAGCTGCACATGTGATCAATAGCTGATTAGTGCATTGCAACACAAATACAAAGACACACAAAAGTGGGTCACCACAGATTTCCCATATTGCTTTGCATGATGTGTGTGTGACCTTGTGTGTCTCATTATACTTGTGACCTGGCCCTTCCCTCAAGCTGCTCAATGTGTGTGAAACTGTATGAATGCATGAAAACAACACAAAGCGACATGGGAAAGCTCCACGAAAATGTGCATATATTGTGTGCGTGTGTGTGTGTGCGTGTGTGTGTGTGTGTGTGTCTGTGTGTGTGTGTGTGTGTGTGTGAGAGAGAGAGGGAGAGAGCGAAAAAAAACGAGGAAAAAAGAGCAGTGTGACGCAGCATGACTTTACAAACTGAAATCCATTAACATTGGGGAAAACACGTTCACAACAGCAGAGTGTGCACGTGCGTGTGCATGTGCGTCTGAGTGTGCATGTGGGACAATAGAGTGGCACTACACGCTAGCCGGGCAGACAGACAGGAAGTGAATTGTGATTGGTGGAAAGGGGGAAGCAAACAGGAAGCATTTCCCTGTGAACTGCCTGCTCCTGTGTTCCCATGTCAACACACACACACACACACACACAGGTTACTACAGTTTTCCCATGTCACCCTGTGTTGTTCACACACATTCATATTTTCACAAACATGGAAATGTACACTTTCTCTCTCTTATTCTCTGATTTCTCCCACACAGATACAGGTCACTGGTCTTTTCCCATGTCAACCCTGCTGGCAAGGTACGCGCGCGCGCGCGTACCTTGCCAGCAGACACACACACACACACACACACACACACACACACACACACACACACACACACACACACACACACACACACACACACACACACACACACACACACACACACACACACACACACACACACACACACACACACACACACACACACACACACACACACACACACACACACACACACACACACACACACACACACACACACACACACACACACACACACACACACACACACACACACACACACACACACACACACACCGGTGCCCTAAAACGACCTGAGTGCCAACCTCTGTGCAGAAGAATGGAGGTAGTACAGAATAGAATTGAATAGGACAGAAAATAATCTGCTGACAGAAAACAGTTCACACAGCTCTCGTTCCTGATATTTATAACTCCTTTGACAATTAATTTCACTTTGTTCTATTTAGAGATATTTAAAAAGGCCCCGTTGGCTGTTGTTGCACTGTACATTTTTCGACATGTACACTTTTATTATAATCATTATTATAATATGTGGGTTGGATGCACCAATACAGGACTTTAGGACCCGATAACAATAACCTGCTGCTGTAGGAAATACTAAGGAGATAACTGATAACATTAAACTTGGTATTGCAAATACACCTTTTAGATTTACCGGTATATTTTCCCAGTGTCAGTATTTTTCTTGCTTTAGCAGATGCATGAATATCATTCAGGGACTGAAGCTGATGCTGTCTTATGGTGAGGAGATGTTTATTCAATCTCTGCTTGAAGGCATGAGTACTACTTGATGTGATGTGTCTGACGAAGGCGGGGGAAGGCTGTTCCATGTTGTTACAGTAGAGCGGAGAAAGCTTCTGTCAAGGCCTTTAATGCGATCCTCGGGGAGTAACAAAGCATGGCTTGGTGGTAACCACGGGCTGATTAGACCTTTGACATGAGAGGAGGGTAGCAGTGCTTCAGGTCTGTATATACTGAATATATATATATACTAGTAGTTACTGTGTCTTTTTCTCTCGCCTTTTTCTCTTATAAAGTCCTAACAGGCAGTGAAAAAATTGCCTGCCTGTGACATTATCATACTTGCCATGTTTGTTCATTCTGCTTTATTAAGGAAATGATCCTCATTACAAGATGTGATCATCCTCAATTAAGTTATGTGAACAATGAGAATAATTCTCCACCATATCAGTCACTGACATTCAGAACACCTGGGCTCTTAATGGATAACCGAGCACAAGAGTGCTGTACACCAATTAATCAGTAATAATGTATACTCTAAAAAAAGTGGCGTGGTTGGCTTCCTGTTGCCTGATTAAATACGCAAGACAAATTCAGAGATAAAAAGCAGATTCATTTTTTACTATGCAACTCATTCCATCTACATTTAATGGGCCTGACCTGGATTTGTTGAAACATGATTAATTCAAGTGTTAAATCTGGTTTTAAAACTGAATTGAATGGGCAACTCTTTTGAAACACGGACAGTCAACATATAACCAACTGGACCACAACCTACAGTGGCAGGTCAATACTATAAAGACTAAAACCTGTGTGGTGAGAGTAGTCAGTTGTTATTTTTGTGTTATTGTGTAATACAAATGGTGAATTTCAGAGTTCATGTGTACCCAAACGGCTGGTAATCAGTTTTTTTCACCATCAACAAATTCAATGATGCTTAAATGACAGTGTGAGGTGTTTACGTGTGTATACATAAGGTATGGTTTATGACATCAAAACAGGAACTCCAGTGATGCAATTCAGCCAAAGATCAATATCTGTGTAGCATGATTGACACCTGATCAATTTGATTGATTGGATTGGTTGAATGTGTCCTTGGAATGACATCTGGACGACGGGATAAGCTGAGACCCAGTCTCTGTACTCTGTTCAGCAGGAAAAAGCTTTTGCACGTGATGCTGAAAGATGATGTGCTGTTGTTTTATTTCCTCTGTGGCACAAGTGCACGCTGGGTAAAACAACTGCATCTCCCAGTTGGGGGTTTAATTCCCACTAGGGCTGTGATAGTCTCAGGTGATTTAGATAACAGCGTTTAGAACAGGGCACAAAGTAAACTGTATTTTCTAAGGCCTTGTTGTTGTTTCTTTTGCCTGTTTTATACATGAGTTTACGTAAGGAAAGCAGTATTATAAATGTATGTATTTCATTTAATTACATATGTATGTATGTTGCGCTCCTGACATCTTGTGTTTTGTTTAAAAAAGACTGTTCTGGGGCGGCCGGTGGCTGAGTGGTAGAGCAGTTTCTCTCTGTTCGACTCCGACCTGCGGCCCTTTGCTGCATGTCTCCCCCTCTCTCTCTCACCCCATTTCCTGTCTGTGCTATGTAATATAAGGCTTTAAAAACTGCCCACAAAAACTGTTCTTATTTGAGAGGTAATAAAAGTTAAAAGCAAAAGTGAGTTAAAACCTCACAAAAATAATTTAAAGCTGCAGTCGGCAAGTCTGGCAGATCAGGTTGACTCGATCTGTAGTACACGATACAAGGCGGTAGGCTGGCTAACTTCCTCATTGTTAACAATTGCTAACGACATGTAGTGTATGTCTAGCTTGAGGCGTGTTCATGTGATATTGTATCATGCGAGGGGGGAGGAGGGGATCTGTGGCGTGTGCACGAACTGTGCCTGAGAGTCAGCTCTCCCACAGCCGTGCGCTGAGTGGACAGGATGATACGGGCACGGTCAATTTTTGCAAAACAAACAACAAGCTCTAGGTGCACTTAGAGGCACCTACATTTTTCCCTAAAGCTGGATGATTAATGTTGTTCTATCGGAGCGTAGTGTTGGTTTCAGTGAATATGATCAAAAAAATGTTGCTGACTTCAGCTTTAAGTAAAATGATAGAACTTATTTGTTGCTCACCAGTTTGCTCTCAGTTTTGAAATAGTGATGCTGTGACTGTGACTATATATGTTAATATAAAGTTTGTCTGTAATTGGATTAAAACTACCCACTTACTACGATTACTTTTCTCTCTAAATACTTGCTTTATAGTAACATTAGTTTACTTGACTAACAAAATTTCAGCAGCTGATCAAGAGGCCAGAGAGCAGAAATAAACTGATGATGGATCTCTCTCCCTCCCGGACACACATACTTAATACTTTAATTAAGTTTACACTGACACACAACATAAATATCATAAACACACACTCACCTATCAGCGATCCATTCAGAAACAGTGCCACTCCTATCAGAGTCCCTATACAGAGAGCCAGGATGAACGGCCTCCTCCTGCCCCATCGCAGAGTGCAGCGGTCGCTGGCCGAGCCGATCAGAGGAGTGAACATGAGGCCGAGGACTGGACTGAGGAACCACGTGAGACTGTAGTACTGCTCTGGAAGACCTGCACAGACAGACGGACGGACAGATATGAGTTATAGAAGGACAGAGATGTAGAGAGAAGTGTGAACTCTCACTCCGGGGATTTTCAACCCTGATGAGTGCGATAACCGGTAAATTCCAGAGATTTTGATCATGGTGTTCTTCGGTCATCCACCGGGGGGTGCAAGTATCATGCTAACTGTGGGACTGAGAAACATTGTTTTTCATTTCATTCTTTGAATAAAACTGAATTTTTTTTTATTATTGGATTCAGATCTTTATAACAAATACAAGGGTATGAATTTAATCAAGTGATTTTTCTAAATTATTTTATTTTTTATTTGTTTTATTGTTTCTCCAATAGCGACAATGCACAACACATTGACTGCACTAATTAGAGCTAAAACCTTGTTATCATGTGTAGTCACTGAGCAGTGGCCACCAGTGATTCGCAGATAGGCGTAATAAAAGAAACAAACATGATGAAAAATCAATAACTGAATAATGGTGATAAGGATGACATTTTTTGTATAGAATATTACTTAATTTATGTTTTCTACCAAAGATAACCGTCAGAATAATCTTGTTATGGGACAGCATTGTTCACGTTAATCACAGTTATGTTGATATTATCGTGCTGTTGTGATGTAACGTTTTACATAATTAATACGATTTTTATAAATGCTACTTATGCTAACAATGGAGTTGCAGCCACAGGTGAATCATACAGCAACGTAAATTGACTGTTGTGTGTTTGTGTTGTCGCCTTAGTTACTAAAGAGTTGACCTGACGCTGACTTTTTCAACCCTGTCTGCGAAAACCCAGTCAAAGGAAAAAAGGAAATAAAGCCAGGGCAACCGTATGCAACAGGAGGTTTAATCTCCGGTCTATTGAGCGTCTGTGTGACCTGGATTATCGCACAAAAGGACTGCAACAGGTTAAGGCAGAGAAAATGAACCGGAGTTTGGAGACTCGATGGTGAGGTTTCTTGGGCTTTTGTGACACAACAAAAACATCCCTAGCAGTAGTTCATCTACCAGGATTATTGTCATTATGAGCTCTTAATTGCACGAAACACATAAACACACTTGTGCTGCTGTCTTTGAAAAATACGAAAGCAAACAGCGGATGAATAAAGGTATATTTTGCTTTTTTTAACATTAAAACACTTAAAGATAATCTAGTAGAAACCCAAAATACATGTAAGTACCTGAAAATGAACAGAATATGTCTTCTTTAAAGCATTTGATGAGTATTTTAAATGTAAAATAATATCTATTTCCTCAATTTAATGGGTTGGTCTTGACCTTAACAGAGACTATGTGCATGTGACTTTGTTACTGATGACATATTTTATTATTTTGAGCCTCAACTTTCCACCGACGGAAACCAGGTGAGGATAACTAAACACACCTGTCGCATGAGAGTCTCTCAAATAAGAACAGATCGATGGAAAGAACCTTGTGTCTTTAGCTGTAAACACACACTCAAACACACACACACACACAGGATGCAGCAACATAATGGAAATAAAATGGAGTACTTTCAATAGCTTTGAATAATATCAGTCAACCTTGTACACAGAAATCTGTCACCAATCAAAAAACGTTTCTTAATTAACTTCTCACATAACCTCATAAACTTTTCCATCACACACTCGCACGCACGCACGCGCACACACACACACACACACACACACACACACACACACACACACACACACACACACACACACACACACACACACACACACACACACACACACACACACACACACACACACACACACACACACACACACACACACACACACACACACACACACACACACACACACACACACACACACACACACACACACACACACACACACACACACACACACACATTCACATCTTCACACCTTACCTACGATATATGAAAATATAGTTCTTCTAAAGACAGAAATGTATAAATATGTTGAAGCATTAAACATCTTTATCTTCCATTATCACCGTAGATATTTACATACTGCAGATGAGTTTACGAAGCTCATGTGTCTTACAGTAAGGACCATTTTGCATCCGTTTAGAAACATCATCTTTTAACAGTAAATTAGTCAAACATAATAATTATTATTTCTGAAGTAGAGAATGACTGGAAGACAAAGAAGGGGATTTAGACTAAAACAGGGCACATTCCTGACGCCATTTACTCTTTAAACTAATACTTTTTATTATTTCTAACATTTGATCAAAGTAAAAAGTGTGATTAAAATAAACATATGACAGCTGTGCCTGGATTTGGTAGAATATGTACGGACATTGCGTTTGCCTAATTTGAATCACAAGTGTCGTCAGTCAATCAGGGTCCAGTATTGCGGTTGCAGTTGTTCACCTTGTTACAGAAAAAAGAGGCTCATCGTCTTAATTCCAGCTCTCAGTCAGCATGTGGAGGTTGAAAATCTGATTGGCAGATCTGCTTATTTTATAGCTCTGATACATTCGACACCATTAACTGTGGATATGGTGTCGTTTGAAACATGCGGTATTGAAAAGTTTTGAAGTATTGATAAGTTTGACAAACTTCAATCAATCATCATTTAATGAATACTGTTATCCCTGAGTCATTACACAAAATAACATCAGATTATGCCGCTGACCATTGGCCACATGATTTCACTGAGAGGAAAAAGAGGAAGAAGAGGAGGAAGAGGAAGATGAGGAGGCAGACAGTCTTTTAGCTGAGTGAAGTCAGCTGAACAGCAGATAATTAAATCTGGACTTAATTATCGTCTCACTGTCCAACTGTTGCTAAATGCGGCCCAATAACAAAGAAGACAAATACTTTAAATTGCATTTGGTTGCCACACAATCTTCCTCATGTAGAGACAAAAGAACCAGACAGTGAACATATCTACTCATGGAGTCCGTCCCACTCTTGATAATGTGTCTGTCTGTAGTTTGAAGCTACTCCAGCCTAAGTTGGCTCTAATAATGTAAGTAGCTCTGCTTGAAAGTTTGTAAAATAAAAATTTGAAGAAAAATTAAGAAGTTTGCCTCAAAGTGCTCATCTTTTTTTTTTAGTTATTAGTTATTTGTTCACAAACTACAGCAAATCAAACAGCAGTCACTATTACATGCAACAAAGCAAACTTTTCTCCCTGTTTTCCCTCCCACCCCTGCAAAAGGGTGTTAAAACAATAAAATAAAATAAAATAAAAATAGAAAAAATAAGTAAATAAGTAAATCAATAAATTGAAAATAAAAGTGTGCATAATTTACAAATGAATGCATTCACTAATTTCACTACTAAAGAAATAAGATAATATATTTTTTATTGTCATATTTATTGCACCAGATATACTGTAGTTAAAAATTCACCAGGTTGAGGCAGTAAAAGATTTATGAACTGTCCAAAACACTTCCTGTCAGTAAAACTATACATCCAGATACATTTATTGTATTGGTGCATATAGGTGCATTTCTCATTTCTCACTTTTAAAATGGTAAAAACCCAAAGTAAGTACTTGCAAAGATAATCTGTTTAAGTGATTTCAAGCCACAATCAGCTCATGCTTTTATATCAAATGTGCAGTTATCCCAAAAGGAGGGGAGACGGATCAATATGCGGAAGATGCCACTGATATTTCACTCCTTGGTGAACAAAAAACAAAAGAGATGGAAAGATGGCGGGGAGCGAGCTGATGTCAGATAATTTGATTGAGACAACATTAGGCTCTTATACATTTAACGTGCATTTTCATATTTCTCACACAGACAGGAACATCGATAACGGAGTGCCATGATATCTAATTATCAAGAACTTATTGTAAAATGGCCTGCAGATCAGTTTCTGAATATACAGTCTGCGGTGTGTTCTGCTGACTGAGGCAGGACACCCAGTAGAAGGATGTAGAAGAACATTTGGTTGGTAAATTTAGGAAAATCGTGTGTGACAATGTCAATGGAGCCGTTTTCAGCAACACAGATCGTCTGAGAAGTTTGGGAAGGAGTTTGTTTGTTTACGAAATGCTGCTGTCATGTGAAAACCTCCCTGCTGCTGCAATCACGGTAATTTCAAGGTTTTCACCACCGTCTATGAATCATCCCGCGTTTCCCTACGGCCTGTGGACCTTTCCCAGTCCGTGACGCAGAGCCAGAAAGTCAACAACATGATTTCCGATGATAAAATTGTGCTGCATCCATTTTGCATGAGAAAAGTATGCCGTTAAGACAACCAAAGAGCTAATGGAACAATGAATAATTGTATTTAAAATTCCTTAAAATAAAAGGATGTCATCTATGAATACTTACAAATATTCTGAAAATGAATCCAAATCGTTCATTTTACAGAAACTTCCTGCAGTTACTGCCTTCACTATTTAGGTTATTCTTCATTTTGTCAGAAGGTCTGTCCAACAATTGCTTTACATTGAATATAATATGAAATATCCATAAAATGTGTCACTTAGTCAGGGATCGTCAGTTTACTCAACAATAGAAAAAAGGATTGATGTAGCATTGTGTCCCATTGGCGCTTTGCCCTCACTTGAAATTTTACAGGTCCTGCACAACTGTCGACCCCAGTGTTTCTCATGAGCGAGCCATAAACCAGGCTTGACCCCTGTCGCCGTGGTGACCAGGTCTTGGGAACCCTGTCACCACGGAGGCTCCATCACCTTAACTTCCTGGCACCTAATATGGCCGTGTCATTCACACAGGGCTTCCTGTTGTGGGGATTGTTCAAACTAAGGAAAGCTTTGTTTCTCTCCACTCGTCTGACATTTATTTTTATTCCCCCTTTCTTTCTCTCTCTTTCTCTCTCTCTCACACATACACAAAGCTATACATAAACATACCCGGAAAAATAAGACACTAGTATGCACACATATACAATAGCTTTTAAACTCAAACACAGCCATAAAGCAGGAGACAAAGCAGCAGATAAGAATCTGTCAGTCTGTAGGTTTGTCAACATCAAAACAGAAACGAGTTTCTATTATACAGTTACACACACACACACACACACACACACACACACACACACACACACACACACACACACACACACACACACACACACACACACACACACACACACACACACACACACACACACACACACACACACACACACACACACACACAACACACACACACACACACACACACACACACACACACACACACACACACACACACACACACACACACACACACACACAACACACACACACACCCACACACACACACACACACACACACCTATTTGGTAGGTGAGTCTGTCTGTCTGGGTTCCCACACACTCCTAGTACTGAGATACACACACAAACACACAGACACCACACACATACTGAAACAATTCTGAGAGAATCAAAGACGCAGGAAGTATTTCAGAAAGAGAGAGAAAATAAATGAGTTAAGAGACAGGGAGAGAGGAAAGAGAGAGAGTAGGAGTGTGAGAAAAGGATTAAGATGAAAGGAGTTTAAAAAAAGAGAGATGATAAGGTGAGAGAAGGAGGGCGGAAACGTCGAGGACAGAGAGGGAGAAAGCCAGAAGGATGGAGAGATGACGACAGAAAAAGTTCATATGTAAGCCTGCAGACAGACGGCTGTGCTTGTTGCTGATTGATCGTGGGAAAGAAAAATGTCCAATCGCCACCATCTATCATCAAAGCCTTTATTTTACTATGCACATTTCCTCCACACACGCACACACTCATACTAAATATGAAGCTCGATGTGTGACTGTTGGAGTACCAGACGACCCATTCATCTTCGACTTCTGCAAAGGCTTTTTTGTGCGTTTCTCCTCATCACGCCGGCACTCAGAACTCAGTTAAACTTCTGTGGTTATTTTCTAATCATTAAATTTTAGATTATTAGGGTTTTTTTTCAAATCTTGTGTGAAAAGACATAAAAATGAAAATGCGAAAGAACAAGAAATCCCTCAGACAAAATGCTTCAGGAGGGAAGTCACTGTCTTGTAAAAGCAAATTTGAATGGATAATAAATGGGGTAATAAATAAATAAATATATCTAAAAACTGTTTTGACATTATTTCCTGAAGCTACATAAAGCTTGGAAAAAGAAAATATAAAGTTGTTAGAAAAATGCTTCTTTGTATTCTGTTGTTCCAAAAGTGCCCTGAAAGTACATAAAAAATACAAATAGGTATTCATAAAGACGCTTAAATCTCATATTAATATATAATATTGAGGTGCATGATCAATCAACTGACTTCACATGATACTTTACACATTGTTGCCAACTTTAATGTGTGAGAGTAACGTTAAAAGTTTTAAAAGGTATAATTTTACAAATCAAAATGTCTAAAAACAGCAAAAACCTAAGTTTTATATTGGGTTGAGTTGTGTACTTAACTTATCCCAAATGTTTTCAGCAATATTCAAACCAGATAAATATGTTATTTTAATCATTTTGTTTTGGAGAAGAGGGGAAATTAGCTTATAATTACAAATAATTCATTTAAATAAAAAGGTGTCCAGCCAAATCAGATTTCCATCGGTTTTGACAGAAGTCAGGATCACAGATGACAAATGTATTTATTTTCATCCCCTGCTGAAAAATAGTTCCCTACAAATGCGAGTACAAATTTACTTTAAAAGCTTTGTGCCATGAGGGATGTATCTCTGAGATTTCTACTTCACCTCTCATGTTGATAACATTGTTGTGTTTCCATCCAGTAAACAAAACCTACTATCACTCATGTCTATATTCCTCCATCTGACCTCCCTCCAAACAAAAGTCCAATATCTCCTTCCAGCTCCGATAAACTCCAACTAAAATCAAACAATCTGACTTTTTTCTTCTCATTCTCTTCTTCCCTTCATCTCTCCCTCTCTCTGTTCCCATCCCTCCCTTTCTCACTCTCCCCTAAACACAAAACAATCCTTT
>NC_139838.1:19333730-19441270 GCF_963691815.1 Echiichthys vipera | reverse complement strand
GGAGGTTATGTGCCAACACAAGCTGAAGGCTGCAGGTTCATTTGTGCCTCTGCAGCTAACTAGATCAATGTTGTTGTGCATTACTCCACTTAAAAGGGTCAATCAGGGATCTGAACTCTGTGCAAATACTGTAGCCGTAAGGTGTTTGAGTATTGATTTCTGGCGCAGGTTTGTTTACATCCGCAATATTTGACAACAAATAGAGAAAAAAAAATCAAAGATTGGAGTTCAGAGCTTGTTGGCCTTACAAAGGGACTGATTTGATCCACATTCAGGACATTTTTGTTCTAATTTAAAGTTATGGTGTTCCCATTTGCCCTTAATCTGCTGCATCTACTCCAGTCAATCATTTACTTCATTGCCCAGAATGCTTTTGGGTGAAACTTTGTTCAGTTACCCTAACCAATAGAAGCACTGTTACTTTCTGTATTTGTATTTGAACTTATTAGCTATAGAAATTAATAAAAGTTTTTTTTACAATAGAAAATGTTGTTGAAGAGATCGCTGTATGTTTCATGCAGTGGTGGAATGTAACCAAGTACATTTACTCCGGTATTATAATTAACTCAATGATTTTGAGGTACCTCACCTGCGTATTTCCATTTTATGCCCCCTTATTCTTCTACTCCACTAAACTTCAGAGATTTGTTCTTTTCACTCCGCTATGTTTATATGGATTTTATTTATTTTGCATTTGCATATTTTCCTATAACCTACATCATTTTGAAATGGTCCATTCTGCATGATGAGTACTTTCACTTTTGGTATTTTCAGTATATTTTGATGATGCTAATACTTTGGTATTTGGCTGAATACAGGACTTTTACTTGTATCCTTCTTCCACAGTGGTTGCTTGATAACAATAAAAGTTCTGCATTCTGGTCTCTGGGAGCTACAGTAACTCTCATTTCATAGATCAAATGATTAATCGATAAGGAAAACATATTATTCATAAATTGCTAATGAACCCATACAAAGTATAAAATATTTTTGTGCCTAATTTAAATCTTTACGCTTTATTTCTGACCATCTGTATGAAAAATGCTCCACGGGGTAACAGCTTTCTACCCAACACAGAACATCCTGCAGATATTTTTGAAACATAGTGTCCCAAACGCTGCTGCGATAAAAACAAAGAGGTAAAGACATGTACGCTCTCATGGACTGCAGAGTGCACGAAGGAAAGGGCAGAGTCAGAAGGAGCGAGACGTTAGAGGAGAAAGGAGTGAGTCATTGTACTTCCCAGCGGTAAGAGATGGCGAGAACATCCATCACTCTACAGACACACACAAGCTCCAGCACACACACACACACACACACACGCTGCACAGGCAAGGTCATCATTAACAAAGTGCCTAGCAGAGTGAAATACTGAGTGATGCATAGCTGCGTGTGTGGCTTCGCCAAAACAAAATAATGCGGAGAGGAGAATAGTGGTGGTAAGAAGAAATCTTAAGAAAACAATGAATGTAGCTACAAGATGATTATTTTTTGTACACACATTTGGAAATTATTGCTGAATTCATAAAAACGGGGCAAATATTCATGTTTATTAGTGAATGCATTATACTTATGTAGAACCCAGCCCAAGTTATGGCTTATTCTTAACAGGACACTTTACCTTTTTTAATTCCTATCTGTATCATGGCAATGTGGGCACTGTATGATGACTGTGTTTGTGTTATGTTTGTGTGCACGTGTGTGTGTGTGTGTGTGTGTGTGTGGAGGCTGGTTTTAAAATCGCTCATTCAGCTCGCTTTACAGCAAACAGGGGGGTTATTATCCACTAAATGTGTGTTTGTGTTTGTGCATATGGGTAAAAACCACCAACTGTCCTCTCTTTGTAAGAAGGTGGCATTAAAATTGCATGAAGCCTGTATGTATGCACGTGCACACACGCATACACACACAGCTGCTTCTAGTCAGCAGAGTTATGTAACACCACTGCAGTAAACTCGCTACCTCCTGCTGTGAATGAGCCGGACAGACGGAGAGAAACTGAGACATTTTTAGGCTTGAAAACTGGGGAATGTCCATCTGCAAATGTCCAAATGTATTAATTCAGTTCTGTTTTGATGCCTCTACCATCTGCCAATTACATTAATATACGACCATATGTGACTGACAGCAGGCAGGCGGACCCTCACACTGAGACTGACCTATCACACACAGGAAACTCCGAACAGCATCGCTGACTTCCTCTTTGCTGCCAAAGAGGCGATCAATGAAGCCAGTCAGCAGCAATCAGTCAGTAATCTTATGTAACCATAAATACAGTAGGTCACATAGTAGGTCAGCGGGAAGCATCTTTCTTGTGGTGCGTTCAGGTGCCAACTCAAAATGACATGAAATGTAAAAGTTTAAGGATGTTTCCCTTCAACTCAAAATGGACAAATGGGAAAAATGTAGCAACTGAATGGTAAAAAAAAGTATAAATAGAACTTCCATTCCTCAATTATAATGTGTGTAAACCTTAAGTTTGTTCATGCAGTATGAAACATGACAGGACATGAGGTCGCTAGTAGATTTGGACTTTGAGTTTGGATTTATGTGATTCACTAATGGTTCGTTTTTCTATCAGAGGGAACATACTTATTAGCTTTGCTATACTACCTACCTTTCCAAAGGTACACCTGTCGCAACATTAACAGAAATTCTAAATTGAATTGAGTGCTTAAACACGGAAGTGAGTTAGCATTTTTGCACTTCAGGTTCCCTCGTCTCAAAGTCAAAGTTCCTTTTTAATGGATTTTGTTCAGAGTGTTTACCACGGGGGCTACACCGGGGCTACACGGTGGAATTTGCATGTTCTCTGTGCGTGGGTTTTCTCTGGGTTCTCTGGTTTCCTCCCACAGTCCAAAAGACATGCATGTGTTAGGTTAATTGATGACTCTGAAGTTGCCCGTAGGTGTGAATGGTTGTCTGTCTCTGTTAGTTTCTATGTGCCCTGCGATAGACTGGCGTCCTGTCCAGGGTATACCCCGCCTTACGCCCGATGTCAGCTGGGATTGGTTCCAGCACCCCGCGACCCCAACAGGGACAAGTGGTTGAAGATGAATGATGAATGACTGTTTACCACAGCTTAAGAAATGTCCACATTTTTCTCCAAGACATCAAATACATCTGACAACAGCCCGCTACTTTTCTCTAAGCAAGTAGATGTTTTGCACATAAATTACTCCCACATTCTTCACTTTAGCCGGATATTTGACTGTACAAGATCAGTATGTCCGTATCCATCCATCCATCCATCCTTTTAGCTATATACTGTCAAAGTCAACGAGCGGCAGTGAAAGAGAGCAGATGTTTTTCTGCTGTCTTTCTTAAATACACACACATATAATAACCCTGAGGCGAGCCATCACTGCTTCTCTCACTCGCTGCTATTAGAGCCGTTGT
Source organism: Echiichthys vipera (assembly GCF_963691815.1). Lineage (NCBI taxonomy): Eukaryota > Metazoa > Chordata > Actinopteri > Perciformes > Trachinidae > Echiichthys > Echiichthys vipera. Next base: position 19,437,871 of record NC_139838.1, on the reverse strand, counting down.
GTTATGTTACGTGTGTGTGTATGTATGTCGTGCTGTTGGGTTTTATAGATTTTGTAGTCTATTCGACTAACTACTGTACTACAGTCCAACTTGTTTTGGATTTTCTGAAAAATAAACTGATGTTAAGTGGAAAAGCAACATAAAGCAGCAATTATTTATTTAGCGTTTATATTCCTTAGACAGTACAAACCATTTCAGCCCAATTTTGTGGCCATTATTAAGATTATCTTTGCTCACAAACATATTTTTGGTAATTAAATATCATAAATATAAGCTTTTTCTCTCATTTGACAGCCTGGGGTCAGGGTGTGGTTATGACTTTATTGTTTCATAATTAGTTTGTGCCTCAGGGTGATTGAAACAGCAGATCATTATTTGCAGCAGCTTTATGTCCCATTAGCCTTGTGCTCATAGTGCAGAGCTGCAAGATCACCTCTAGGTAAAGTGTTAGCGCAGTGTGGGCGATGTGTTCAAGTCTGATTTATTTCCATATTGGGCCTTCTGGATTGGGCCATGTGAATCTTATTAAACAAAACATCTGTAATGGGAGCTCCATAACCCAAATGACCAACGTTTACACTGGAAAACGTCAGACTTATTACAACAACAAATGGACCAAATGGACCTGTTTGGTGAAAGAATTCATTTAAAAGTCAATTTACAGATATGTCACCATTTTAATTTATTACCATTTTAATTTCACTAAGTGTCTTGTTTTGACATTGGCTGTCAATAAATATTGTCCTTGGCTTAATGTGAAGTGGTAGAACTTGGATATAAAAGATGTCATTGAGTTTTATTACACTGTCAAATGCTTTTATCACAGTGTCATGAACCATTTCCTTGGACTCAACTACAGAGCTACCATTACTGTTATTTCTGTTGTGGCTGAAATGAGATGTAGAGCATGTATGTCAAAGTCATAATGTCTATTTAAGGTTTGCTAACATTAGCCTTCATAAGCTCCTGGTCTTACCAGACAAATTAAAGCTGTAGCAACAAAGCCCTTGAGTGTATTGACTTGAGGATGTGTTTAACTTATTTAAACTCTTGTTGTTGATGCTTTTCACTCATTTTAATGAAATGCATCTATATGATGTGTTTATATACTTCATATTTTTACCAATATTCATACTGGGACCAGTATGGTGAGAGATTGATTAAACTAAACGTCATTTATAAAGTCATCATGTATCAAAACATTAATATGACAACATTATGGTGATTGTTTCTAAAGTGAATTGTAATTTGGATTACCCGTTTAAAAAGAATTTGTTTTCTCTGATGTCTCTTAGCTCGTCATCATCACCTGAGAGCTCTGTGGTGTTTTGTTGTTGATGATTTCACCTCCCTGGAGGGGGTGGGTTGGGAGAAATGTGCTGACAAACAAATACACACACACACAAACACATTCAACTCTGCATTCCTCACATATCTTACACTAATAGTCCGCACATACCTTACTTATCGCCTGTTGCGTAGAAAAACATGCACACCCATACGCACGCACATAACATGGCTTTGTCTTAAAGACTAAAGTTTCTGCCGACTCTGCACTTACATCACAAACACGTGAACGTGCCACTGTTTTGATTAACACTGAACCCTCTCAACAACCCCCTCATGGTCCACGCACCACAGTCTGGGAACCACTGGTGCATACTAGTGTTGCTGTTTGTCTTGTATTTTGTGCATCTGAATTACACCAATAACCCCGCCCTGCAACTGGTGATGTTAGCAAATAACCCTCTGTAAAAACCCTTTTGTGCGTCTCTGTGTACAGTGATAACATTAATAAATGAACAACGTTACTGCTGTGGTTATATAAAGAGCTTTGAATAGGAAGGCTTTAAATAACTGACTAGACTGGCGTGTTTGTCTCTCTCTCTCTCTCCCTCTCTCTCTCTCCCTCTCTCTCTCTCCCCCTCTCTGTTGAGACACGGTTAGAAGTGTAAAAAGATAACGCAGGACTGAAGATTGCAGTTAAAAGGCCTCACAGGGGAGCATGAATAAAATTCACACAGTCAGTGGCTCCCATTTCTCACTTTCCCCCACGTTTCTCTTTAGAGATGTTTGCCACTTATTTCACCTGCACCTTGATGAATCCTTGTGTCTGTAGCTTCTTCAGAACATGCAACACTTAATACATCTAGTCACCTGCTCAGTCCTCCACCTACTCTGTCCCATGAATGAGGGGTCAGATTATGTGTGACATCAAGCCAGTCATTTATATAACCCTGCATTACTGCAAGGTCATCTACTAGATTAGACCAGCTAACATGATAGGATCAGTCAGTGGATTATGTTACCTGGGATGCTAGCACAAACTATACAAGATCAAGCTTGTTTTGCTGCACAATAAATAGCATGCTACATCTAGCATGCAACATGGGATTCTTTTAGCATTTTGTAGATTGCTGCATGAATTAGCATGCAGCTAAAATCTGTTGAGTTCCTGATGTTCCATTGGTAAGATGCTACACAACACTATACTACACTATAAAAAAAAGTAGCTACAGTATTTGACAAAACCACATACTGTACAGCAAGCTTGTCCTGATAGCCGCAGGTGCTGCCAGTAGGACTCCACCACTGGTGGACTGTGCTGCATGCTAACATGCTACAATCTAGTTACCACGACATCTTCAAAACTGCAAATGCTCTTGTTAAATTCAGGGTTCCTTTAGTGTTTTCTAACTTAGAAAAGGCCCCCCCAGCCAACATCATAATACACTTTTATAAAATAAAATATAAAATATTAAAATAAAATTTGCGTTCAGGAGAAAAGAGCTGAGGTGCTATTTCAACACAGACACACCATGTATTTAATCAGTGAGACTATTGTTTAGACCCAGTCTATTCAATTGGCGGCCCTCAGGCCACATCCGGCCCAGTAGTGACCTCTGAGTGGCCCGGCAGAATCAGATATTTTTTTTAATATTTCCTTTATATGGTTTTTTTTTAATAGATGGTCAGTATGTTATCTTGCCGGGTTTGCCAGATTTGGAGATAATATTTACCAAAATATTGCAGATCGTAAACCAACAGTGGCAGGTTAAAGGAACCTTGCGGTGCTTCCCGGCACTTCCTGTCTGCGTCTGCACATCCACTATGTTTATTAAAAACAGCCGACTTTCACTGCTGTTTGGGATTGTGTTGTCTTTTTTTTTTAATGACGTACTTAACCCCACACACACACACACACACACACACACACACACACACACACACACACACACACACACACACACACACACACACACACACACACACACACACACACACACACACACACACACACACACACACACACACACACACACACACACACACACACACACACACACACACACACACACACACACACACACACACACACACACACACACACACACACACACACACACACACACACACACACACACACACACACACACACACACACACACACACACACACACACACACACACACACACACACACACACACACACACACACACACAGTACATGAATATGTGACTGAGTAGCCCCGGTATAGACGATCATCTAACTAACTAAACTGATCACAAGATGAAATGCATCAGGATCTGGTTGATCATTCAGTCTCGGCACGCAAATATTACTGCTGTGTTGATGTGTCAAACAGAAGGAGCTTTATCCAAGTTAAGTGAATAAAGTAAAGGTCAAGACACTATTACAATGAGGGTAAGCTTTCAGCAACAGAACCTGAATTAATTAATAGAATGACATTTCCTGTTGGATTGTAGTAATCTCCTTTAGTAAGAAGGCCTCCAAAGAAGGATAACTATGTTGCAGAGCTGCCAGCCCTGGACTGCATCTGGGTACCACACAGGGGGCACAGGCTAATGCTGCATGCACCGCTAATTAGTCAAACAAGGAAATAAACAGATTAGGCAAGACTACTGGTTTAAAAGCGCCCTTTGGGTCACCTTCAGACTGTTGTGTCCTGATACCAAACCAGACTCATGTGGTGAGAAGCGAACAAGCAAGTGAGTGACATCTTGGGGATCTGACCTCCAGCAGGGGTAAAAAACAAAACAAAATCCATGTCAAATCTTATTCCATGAAATGTAATCGCTTCACTTTTAATATGACCTCCACTGAAAAAAAGTCATTTTCATCCATAACTGAACCCTGAAAGTTGCAGACTGCCTGTGTCATGAAATTATTTAAACATAAAAATCAACTAGTTACAAGAATTTGGTATAAAAAGAATCAGAATAATAAAAGCTTTTCCCCTTTTTATGAATTTAAGACTTTTGGGACACAATAAACAGGGCCTTAACAATAAATGGATTTAATTTAAGAATCACTTCACTCTACATCAAATTACATTTTACATGTAATGGCTTATGTTGAATCATCTCACTCGTTATCACTCAATTCCTGCCTGCATTCATCATTTTATCTTGATCCTGGTGTCTGCAGGTATTTAACTCACAGTGCTTTTGTGTCTAATAACGTCCCTAATTTGAGACCAGTGAATGTCCTTGTAGACTAGTGAACTTTAACCTTGTTATAGATCATTCCTGTTGTAAATTTGAAGCAAAAGCAACATGAATGCATCGGATGAAGGCGTTTGTTGACCTTTCCTTCTGATTTGTCTGTCTGAGTATCACGATGCCTTAACAGCTTCCTCTGTGTACACTTTGAGCTCAGAAAGCTCGTCGTTATGCAATACATCATCCTCCTAACCAAAAAGAATGACACAACACACCGTCTGCACTCCTCCTTATTCCCCTCCCTCTCTTTTCAATCCTCCTTATCATCTCTCTTAATCCCTTTCCTATCATTGACTCTCTCTCTCTTGCTCTTACCTCACTTTCAGCCGCATCAAGTCATTAGGTGATGCTCTTATTCAAGACAGAAGGGAGAATGAATCAGAGCCCAATATTTACAAAATGACCCAGAGCTCCCCATGTGGAACATTCTCAATCAGCTTGTTATTATGAGTGATACATGAAAATGCTTTTTTCTGCCAAAGTTAGTGCCTATTTCACAGGTTTGAAGGAGGCGAGGCGAAGTCGGAAACATGATGTGTGATGTGATTAGTCAGTCCTTATGTATGTTAGTGCCTTTAGAGGAGAAGTGTAGTATGAGTGAGTGATGCCAGGAGCTCAGAGACAGAACAGAAAAGAGCTCTGCATGCCCTCCACACAAGACCTTGTAAGGTAGAAGCTTCTCTTTCTCTGGGTTGTGTAAATACGGGCTCCTTGACCAAATTGTGACACACACGCACACACACGCACACACACGCACACACATACACACACACGCACACGCATACGCACACGCACACGCACACGCACACGCACACACGCACACGCACACGCACACACACACACACGCACACACACTCCCTTTCTCTGACCCCAGCGTTGTGGGGCTACACACACAATGGTTTCACTCAGGACGGGCCAACCAGCCAGATATCCAGCTAATTCCAGTAGTTACAGTCAGTCTCCAGCATTAACCACATGGGGGGTGGGGGGGTTGGGTTGGTGTTTGTGTCACTACGCATGTTTGTTTGTTTGTCAGCAGGATAAAAACATGTATCAATCTGCACAAAACCAGCCATTGTGGGGAAAATGAATGCACTTCTAAATGGATCTACGTGACACAATCTAATTTAGCTTATCATTGATGTATCACAAGAACTGGAAAGTGACGCAAAGTAAGTAATATCTTTCCAAATTGCCACTGGGAACAGACCTTAAGATTACCTTAAATCTACTGTAATGATGAACCCACAAAGAATTAGCATCAGACTCTGCAGTTCAGAGCTTTTAAGCATCTTTCAGCCCGGGTTTTATTTTTACAGCCCGCAATTTTAGTGTTTTGGTTCATTCTCACCAGCCTTGTTTACAGTCAACTCCACTTCAAATGAATGATAATGTTGCACCGTGTCTGCTGGATGTGTAAACAGGCAACTGTTTGCTAACAAGTTTAGATTATATCCACATAACAAGGTGATGAATGTCAATGATGTGCTGTTCCACAAAAATTAAGCTTTCAGGTCTTTTCCCACAACAACTGACTGATCCATTAACGCTGTGATAGTCATGCTCAAAAATGGCTGAAATCTGAACACAGCTCCTGAATCTAGCCTCATTTCAGGCACAGCAAATGGGTTCATCTCCTTATATACAATTTAGTATATAATTCATACATGTTGCCCTACTGAGCACAAACTGCTTCATAATTCATTTAGATGGAAGGCAATCCCTATGATCAAAATAAAAGGTCAGCAGTCAACAGCAGTCAATTAGCCTGACATGAAAACACTGACATTACTGGATTGGCGCTCCTCATCAGTGATGAATCTCAACGAGACACCACAATCACCGCTCCGTCTGCTTTAATTTGATTTGTTTCAGCGGGACTTATCTGTAGCAGTTGTACCTGGCTCCAAAATATACTAAGAGGGGCTCAGACACATCCTGATCTAAACAAAATAGGTTAGAGCGGCTAAATCAGGGCTTTAAAATAATTACAACAGAAACATGCAGCAACTCCACTGGTCTGATACTATCAGGAGACAAGCCTGATATAAGGTATGAGTTATTATGATTACAAGGTACAAACTGTTTTTAGGAATCCCACCATGATTTTTTTAAGGCTGATTAAGGCTTTTGCCTTTAACAAGTATTTACGTTTTGCAGATCTGACCGGTAACCGTCCTTTTGCAACAACAGAAAATTGGAAGTGTTTCAAAGCCTTTCTCCCCGTGGCAACTCATCCTGGGTGAGCCAGCCAGGAGTCACAGTGGCCGCAGAGCATCCCGCCACTCATGCCGCTTTAGTTATGTAAGCTAGGAGATCACGCTACGCCTCTGAGGAGGGACGGAGAGATTTGGAGAGAAAAGGAAGGGAAGACGGAGGGAGGGATTGCATGGGAAGTGACTTTGAATTATAAACAAGGTTATGGCTGTTTCAGCTCTCTCTCTCTCTCTCTCTCTCTCTCTCTCTCTCGCTCTCTCCCATGTGCTTCCACTTCTACCCTCCCTCCTCTCCTCCTTTTCACTCTTCACACCCTCCCCGTCTCCTCTAAAGGGCTCTAGTGTATTCCAGACGAAACTTGACTTGGGGAATTCTCAAAGGCTGTCAAAGATGACGCGAGGTTCAAATGACAGTACACTCCCTGCGACTTTGTGTGTGTGTGTGTGTGTGTGTGCACGTGCGTGTGCATGTACGTCTGCGTGCTTGTGTGTAGGCGAGCTAATCTCCAGGCAGATCCAGTGGAAGTCCATCATAACAAGGTGAGACATCTAGCTGCCAAGGTCCTCTTAAATGCCAGAACAACGTCAGGACAAACAAAATGACTCTGTGTTCACGCTCACAAACTATATCAAGTGTACGAACACTTTGTATTCTAAAAATTACTTCTTATTCCTAATAACAGGGGTGTAATGTTTACATCCTGAATAACAATAAGAATATACTTTGGTTTATTCATCCGCAACTAAATGGTTGTAGCTTCTCCACTATGAGGATTTGCTGCTTTTCTACTTTTAAAATAATAATGATTAGTTTAGTATAGTATATATATATATATATATATATATATATATATATATATATATATATATATATATATATATAAATTAGCAAAACAAGACATTTAAAAGACGTAATCTTGGACTTTAGGAAATTGTGATGGCCGTTTGTCACTGTTGTACAACATTTTATAGGACGTAAGACCAAACAAATGAGTGATTAATCAGAAAATAGTTGGGAAATGATCTCCAGTCATTTTAATGAGGGCAGGCGGCAGAGAGGAAGCGGTTTTGACCAAAGCAGCGGGGGTATGAAGCTACCGTCACGAACGTGCACAGATTTTGCTCTGTTCACTGAGTTCACTGTGCTGAACTTCCGGCAGGCAGGAGACTATTTTAAAAGACTTTGCCTAATTGGGAAACGCTCTTGAAGGTTGATGCCCTGCAGTGTGAGCTACAGCTTAATTCCAGCAGGCAGACCTGCTTTTGACACTGCTGCTTTAAGTGCACAGAGAGCTTATTAGGAGCCTGCTAGGTGAGGATGTTGGTTGAGGAGGTAGGAGAGTGTGTGAGGTAGACAGCAGGAAGAAAATGAGAACAGCAGCAGGTGACTAAAGAGAAATATTACTTTAGGTATATACCACTTGTGCTTGTTTTAAATCGATGCACCTGTGTTTCAAGGTAAATACAGTATACACAGTGGATTTGTGTGTGTGGACTCTTTACTCACCTATCTGCAGCAGTACAGGTGTCACCAGTGCCGTTTCCATGGCGTAGCAGAACTCCCGGCCGAACATCACGGCCCCATGCATCACCCATCTTTTCAAGGGTATGCCTTCGACCGATCCCTCACTCACTGACTCCTCCCCTGCTCGACCTCCTCCGCCCCCCGATCCATCCGTCTCGCCTCCTGCTCCTCCTTTCTCTTCATCCAAGCCTGAAGCCTTGGTGTTTTTGGCGTTAACCCCGCCCACCAGAGACCCGACCTGCATAGTGTCGGCCTCTGTGTTCTGGGGAGGCATGGTGGAGGGCATGCACGCAAATGAGAAAACAAGTGCACCCCCTCTAATACACTGAGAAGAATTACCTGTAGCTGCTAGTTACTTGTAGTTAGTTTAAAACTAGTAGTGACTTAATTACAATCTTAACAAGCTTCAAATTGCAGCCTGCAGTAGTGTCAGTCCAGCAGCAGTAGTCTACTACTGCTTTAAAAGAATAATCACCAGTTAAGGGTGTTCAAAAAACGATGGCGTGCTAATACCACTAGACTAGTGATAATCCCAGCATGCAAGTTAATAAAATGTATCTTGCGTCCCTCTAAAAAGGCTATGGCTATAATAAATGAAGGAAAAAACGGATCTATTATCTATAGACCTGGCATGTGTCAACAAAACAAAACAAAAAAACTCGATCAGCAATCAGTTATCCTCTGAAAAAGTTGTACTAAAAAAAAATAGAAGTTGTCCTCCCAAAAGGCTGCAGCTTCAAATTCAACACAAGTTAATCCTCCTCTCGGCCTTTTGTTTTGTCCCAGAGTCGAGAAAAAAAAGAAAGAAGCAAAATCAGCTTTCCAAAGGCTTGTAGAAAATCCAGAAAAATAAAAGGAAGCAGTTGAATTTTCACAGGAAAAGTGTGCGGTACATTCCAAGAGTGAGTTTGTGCGTTTGCTTCTTTCTGTGTGTGTCAGGTGTGTGTGTGTGTGCGTGTGTGTGTGTGTGTGTGTGTGTGTGCGTGTGTGTGTGGGGTGTGTGTTTATGGCTTTTTTGTCATTGAGGTTTCTCCCTCTTTTTCTTACTGTCTATTACAAGCTGTAAAAATCCATATAGAAGACCATTCAGTGAGTTTCAGAGTCATTTTGTGTATAGAGGGCTTAATTGAGGGCTGGATGGAGTGGGTGGGGGCACAGAAGAGGCCGCTGGGGGAGGGGGGAGGAGGAGGAGGGCAGGCAGCGAAGGTGGGCGGAGCTCCTCTGAAAATCCCCATCGATTGGCTGATCAATCTGGAGGGAAACGCCGACAGGACGACAACCAGCAGGTGGAGAAGCACAGAACCAGAACGCAGGCGTGCCATTGGCCAGGGGGAGAGATGATCGGTGAGGTGGTTGAAAAGAGAGAGGGAGAAAAAAAAACATCAGACTTTGTGACAGCAATCTAACTTTCAAACATGCATCGAACAGAGCATGAGAGCTTTTGCTGCATATAAACAAAAAGTATCACTGTATTTTTCAACTTTGAAAGTCCCATATTGTAAAAAGCGAGATTTCCATTTCGGTTATGCTTGTAAAGCAGGTCGGTGTGTTAAAGTAAAGTATGTTAGCGTAGAAGAAACCCGTGAAAATGAGCATAATTTGAGACCTTTAACCTTTAACTATGTGAAGGCAGAATTTTTTGTGTGTGTGCCTTGACTGCTGAACTACACCTGTAAAGGTAAAGACTAATTCCCCACGTCCATCTCTATGGTACACAAAATGTCTCATTTTAAAGCTCAACAGACAATAAAATATGTTTCTGGAAACATTTTAAGCAAGGAAAAGATAAAGCAGTAATCAAACACAGATAAAGAAACAGAATCTTCTGAGTTTGACAGTTTGATCGGAGTTCAAGAGCCGCCATTGACACAGAGACTTCTCGGCTCTGATGGAGATGTTTTCAGGTTGGAAACTTGCAAATCCAGATAAACCTGACTGTTTTTTTGACAGATCATCGGTCTCCTGTGCAACCATTAGGACATAGTGAATAGAGAGAGATAAAAAAGTAACCAAATTAACTTTTAAGGACTGCGGATCAGCTTTAGATATCTGGTCATTATTTCTAGATAGAGATGCTGCTTTTATAAATACAAGGCTGAGAGCACCACAAAAATGACCTGGAGGCTGAAATGTCAGAGACTAATAATTCAAAACCTAGAAACCAAAACTATCTTTGTTTGCCAGAAACCATAAGGGCAAAAGAGAAAATGTGTATTTGTGTTATTTTGGCAAAACGAACACAAATGTGTGTGAATCTGGGAGCTGTGTGAGAGTACCAAGTTGGTGAACTCAAGACATACTCCAATGAAAAGGGTCCATTTTTAAACTGTTTAATTGGTTTGAGCACATGATTCATCCTCTCAGACACTCGGACAGTCTTTCAAACTGGACGGGGAGGAGGAAAGCATGTGTTTTATGTGTTGGTTTTTTTCAAACTGTGCTACTGTTTCAAACAGAGGGCTTGTGTGTGTTTGGTGAGAAGAAATGAGAGATATGCGGACAGGAAAAAGAAAAAGAGAAGGATGCGTGAAGGCCTTCAGATAATAACATGCCTCATAGAGAGAAACAGACTGCAAGTACGATTTCCCACAGAGTTAAATTACAAAGTGTGTGTTTTTGTGTCCAGCAGGCCACTGGATTATGACCGGTAGAGATGGCACGTTTCGTCACACCCAACACACATTAATGCTTGCCACGTGAACGGCACACACTTACATTATAAGTGCTAAGACCCTCATCAAGCCTCTTAGGAGGAGATTGAGAAAGAAAAACAAAATCAGAGGGAGGCAGGGTGGAGGGAAAGAGATGAGGAAAAGGAAGGGGGGAAGGATGGAGGGTTTGAGCAGGTGGGAGGGATAAGAGAGGGAGGCAGCGAAGTTAGAGAAGGAAACGAAAAAAGACGAAAATATTTCTTACTTTCTCTGGGTTATCTCTCTTTTCCATTTTCACTGCTCTCACATGTCCCCATTAACATTCATGATGCACTTAGGATGGTCATGAATATTTCACACACACATGCACGCACACACACACACGCACACACGCACACACACACACACAGACACACACACACACACACAGACACACACACACTTTCAGCCCCCTCCTCAACTGACCTCACACACTGCAGTGGATTACATAACAAGCCCTTTTACAGGAACAACAAATACACACTAATTAAAAATCTAAATGTAAAAATTAGAGGACCACTACAGAAGGAACACCGCCACTGCCCTCCACTGCCTTGGAGAACTGACAAAAGCCCCTACAGCAAGGCGTGTCACCGCATGCTAACAACAAAAACAACAACAAGTTAGCCAGCGGCCTCCAACTATTCCAGTGTGGTTAAATCGGGAATGATGGGAACATCCAAGTAGGGTGGGGAGGCTGAAAATATGGTCTAGGTTAGCAACCAGTCATCGAATGGTATGCATGTTAATGTGAGGTTTAACAAACAACATGCAGAGGGAACACACAATAGGAAAAATCACAAGTTATAACTTGATGGGTAGTTAAAGAGTTTAAAATACAAAAACACCAAAAGTAATCCTGCACAAAGCAAAAATGTTATGAGGTTATAAATGGATTTTCTATATTTAATGGGCCATTAGTTTTAGTGTCAAAGTTGAATTACTTCTGCAGAGTAATCATGGCTGCAACCAAAGATTATCTTCATTATCGATGAATCAATTCATGCAGAAAATGCATTGCATTGCCAGACCGATCTCCACGGTGCTGTGTCACTGGAGAATGGTCTGGCTGCACCCATTATCATTCTTGCATAGGGGAAAAAAATGCTCAAGCTTGTTTGTATTTCCTAAAAAACAATCACAATCGTCTTAGGTGGTGCTAACCCCCGGATGCAGCAACAGTGCCCTTGCAAAATAGAAAGCTGAGCAAGCGGAAAGGGAGGAGGAGGAGGAATACCATCTGAAGTAAGCGGCCAATGGCAGCCTTTATACCAACAGTCTAGATCCGGTGAGTCAGGCTATGAAGTGAAAAAACAGAGCCTTTGTTTGGTTCCTAAAATGTCACATCACACATTCAAATTTCTGTTTTGTTTGACCAGCCAAATATCCCAAAACAAAAATATTTAGTTAAATATCATTAAAGACAAAGGAAATCCTCACAATTCAGTTGAAGATGGAACTGGGAGTGTTTTGCATCGATTATCAGAAATCAATCTAACTGTTTAACGAGTATCTGTTTTTGTAAATTCTTCCCTGTGGTGTGAAGCTTCAGATACTGAGAATTGCGTCATTACATTTACAAGTGAGCCTGTGACTCTTTTAATACAATACGAATATCTCCTCGCGGTCCGCTAGCTGTCTGTTCTGTGTCGGGCTGAGTCACCCAACACTATTCCAGCTGAACAGCGACAGCCGTGTTTGTGCACGGGACAGGGGTAAGGCCATGGGTGCATAAAGAGAAAAGACAGTGGGTGCGAGAGGTAAGGTGAAAAAGGAGCACTGAAGAGAGGGAAGGTTGTTTTTGTTTGGGTGTTGAGTTATATCAACTATCACATCAATAATATCTCAACGATTGCTGACTCCACCTTTAACTGTCTTCAAAAAACAGACGAACAATCAGCAAACAAAGCAGTTGTGAAGAGGACTAATGACTGCTCATGAGGGAATTGTTGAGTCTGTCATAGAGTGTAGTCTTGACCTACTCTTTATGTAGTGTCTAGTATGTACAGTTAGTGTCTTGAGAACATATTTCACTTTAGTTCTGGCTCCAGTAACAGCCAAACCCCGTGGGCTGTGTACGCAACGCCACACAGCTGTCGGGCACAGAGCACGTCCATTATATCCAATTAAAGCAGCTCTACTTTCCACTCAACTATTTTGACGCAGCTCGTCTATTTTCCTACCTCTACGTGCGGCTACATGGCCCTCGCACAGGTAAACGGTATACATAGAACTGTGTAAGCATTATCTGGCCTGCATCTGCAATTCTCAGTCCTACAAAAGACACACACAAAAAGCAGTCGTGATCGTAGGCCCGTACACATGCAGCACCAGTCTGTTAACTTATTGTTTCTGTGTGTTTGTGCATGTGTGTGAAACCGTAACATGAGCTCAACTTATATAGAATTTCACCTCAGCTTTTCTGGGAGCCAAAATAAACATTGTACAGTCTCACATGAGAGCGAAGGGGGAGAGAAGGAAGGTAATGAGAGGGGATAGGGAGGATGGGGATGAAGCCGAGAGAAAGGAGCAGAAAAGCAAGAAAAGGCGAAAGAAAGACTAAAAGAGGGAGGAAAGCGGGATAGAGTTATGCTACGAAAGAGCTGGAAAACAGGCAAATAAAGTTAAATATCTGGCAAAAAAACGCATCCTCAGAAGAACTTAGAGGATGAAATAGAGACGCAGACAGAAGACGAGAGGAAAACGAGCAGGAGGGAGGGAAAGGAGATGCCTGAGTCCAAGGTCAGCGACAAATAAGGAGTTTATGGGTCTAAAAAAACATCAACTAAATATTGTCCACATAATTCTATGTTGCTTGTAATCACTTTTTATGTTGTCCACAGGCAAAATAGCATGAAAAGTCATATTTGTCTATTACACTTTATGTGTCTCGCAGATCATGACAAGCTCTCAGAATCTGTAAACACGCACACTAAACACACGTAACCCAGCTCTATTTTAGTGGGTGTTTATTCTTGTGTCACAGACCAGATTACCTGCGACACCAGCATGAAATCAGGTCAAAGCTAGGCCTTTCTCACTTCATCTCTCCATTCCTTGCTTCTTCTTCAGGCCTCGCTCTTTCTCTCTTATATGTAACAGGTAACATGAGAGAAACAGACTTGCTGCAAGCCTGATCATGTGTGGCACATAGTGTCAATGTGCAAATAAGCAGTGACTTGAATCGTAAAAATGCTTTGCATGTTTTTTATGCTCTTATGAAACCCTTTTGGATACCCTATAGGTGACATGATCCATTTCTGCAGAGCAGGATGAGACAACAGACTGTATATGTATTTGGGCATTGAGATGGAGCTGGAGAGGGAGAGGAGTAAGCCGCAACGTATCGGTCAATGAAGGCAAAAGGGTCCAAAATAAACCCCCACAGTATTTAACCTGAAAGGAGTGCTCCTCTGAAAATAGCATCATAGAAGATTAAGAAACCAGACAATTGAAAAACAATAAGAAGAGAAGCGGTAACCAGGAAAGTGTTCGAATTAACTTATCTCAAGACAAGGTCCACTTACGCATGGGTTCTGGAGCTCTCAATCCCATCACATCTGAGGAGCGTGTTTAAACATGTATAGTTTGGCAATCGGAATCAGAAATACTTTAATAATTCCAGGAGGAAATTGTTTAATCTAATATGAGTGTAGTCAAAAGATGCAAACCAGCCAGAAAGTGTACCTTGCGTTGTGACTGTCCTGTCAACAATTAAGCCAAATAGTTTAATTGTCTAAACGAGGCCGTAGATGAGTCAATTAATCAGTCAATCTGCAGAAAAATGTATTTTGTCATATGAACACTCATGACGCACAACATAGCACTGACCCACATAGAGCTGGATATAGATTACAAGGTTGAAGACTTCAGGATCAAGTTCACATACTGCTGTGGCCCATGAATGTTTGTGTGCACCTGTGTGTGTGTGAGTGAGAGAGAAAGAAATGGAGAGAGAATTTAAAGGAAGAGAGGTTTTACTGTGAAAAACAACAGTTTTTCAACCAAGGAGAGACCCAATGTCCTCATGTTGTGCTTTATTTGGTTGGATACGGGAGTATTTGTGAGCTTGATCGTCTGTGAAAGTAAGATATCCCTTCAGATACAACAGGTTCACATCAGACGCAGAAAAGATAGGAAGTAAGGTAAACTGGTTTTATATACTGCTACTGGAGATCACATTTTCACATCACATTTTATGCAACCTTTGATTCATTTCAATACCAGTCTGCTCCTGGTGCAACAAGTGTTTACTCTCAAAAATGTAGTAGTGTAGAGTAAAAGTGTTGACTCATTGTCTGTTTTCTTTGTATTGTATGCATACCATTCAAAAATATTAATGTGTCAGGGATTTAAACTAGACATTAAAGGGGCTGAGGATCTCGTCTCTGCTTTTTGCAGATGATGTGGTCCTGATGGCATCGTTGGTCAGTGACCTTCAGCACTCCCTGGATCGGTTCTCAGGAGAGTGTGAAACGGCTTGGATGAGGATCAGCACCTCAAATCTGAGGCCATCGCTCTCGGTGCATTGCTAACTCCGGGTAGTGAATGAGTCCTTACACCAAGTGAAGGAATTCAAGTACCTTGGGGTGTTGTTCACAAGTGAGGGGATGATGGAGCCTGAGTTTGGCCAGAGAATCGGAGCAGCAGGGGCGGTATGGCAGTCACTCTACCGCACCGTTGTGACGAAAAGAGAGCTGAGCCGGAAGGCAAAGCTCTCGATCTACTGGTCAATCTTCGTTCCTACCGTAACCTATGGTCATGAAAGCTGGGTCATGACCGAAAGAACGAGGTTGCGGGTACAAGCAGCCCCTATTGCAGCAATAGGTTTTCTCAGGAGGGTGGCTGGAGTCTCCCTTGGAGATAGGATGAGAAGTTCAGCCATCCATGAGGAACTCGGAGTAGAGCCGCTGCTCCTTTGCGTTGAAAGGAGCCGGTTGAGGTGGTTTGGGCATCTGGTAAGGATGAACCCTGTTCCAGATTATATCTCCACACTTGCCTGGGAACGCCTCGGGATCCCCCAGTTAGAGCTGGTTAATGTGGCCCGGGAAAGAGAAGTTTGGGGGTCCCCTGCTATGGCTGCTGCCCCGCGACCCGATAAGCGGCTGAAGATGAGTGAGATTAAAGTTGGCTCAAGTAAAATGTTGAGACACACCATGTTTGACAGGCAAAGGATGTGGTTTTAAAGTGTGTGTGTGTGTGTGTGTGTGTGTGTGTGTGTGTGTGTGTGTGTGTGTGTGTGTGTGTGTGTGTGTGTGTGTGTGTGTGTGTGTGTGTGTGTGTGTGTGTGTGTGTGTGTGAAAAATTCAGCTAAATGTCACTGACAGATGTTTAGTCTTCTGGGTCTTCTGCCTTTCACTGAGATAGTGTGACTGGAGTACAGAGGCTCTTCAGTCTTTAGCCACATACTCTCTCCCTGTCTCTTATACAAACACACACACACATTTGGCAGCACCGAAGAGAGTTCGAGGACATCTACACTCACAAAGGAAGAGTTGTACAGCAGCACATACAGACAAAACACAGTAACATTCCCATTTTGCTGGTGATATTCCCTTGAAAAATAACCATATTCCCAGCTTTGGGGGGCAGATGGCAGGGATAAGTACGAGAGAGAGAGAGAGAGAGAGAGAGAGAGAGAGAGAGAGAGAGAGAGAGAGAGAGAGAGAGAGAGAGAGAGAGAGAGAGAGAGAGAGAGAGAGAGAGAGAGAGAGAGAGAGAGAGAGAGAGAGAGAGAGAGAGAGAGAGAGAGAGGTAAACAGAAACTAGATGTGTGCATTATG
Organism: Echiichthys vipera; assembly: GCF_963691815.1. NCBI lineage: Eukaryota > Metazoa > Chordata > Actinopteri > Perciformes > Trachinidae > Echiichthys > Echiichthys vipera. The sequence continues at coordinate 19,421,133 of NC_139838.1, read as the reverse complement.
GTGCAGAGCTGCTGCAGTGCAGAAAGTAGGTGGGGGGGGGGGGGGGGGGGGGGCACATGTGTATCAACGTGCACTAGCGTCAATGACAAATCCCTTACTCATAACACAGGGCTTATATCACTATACTGGCTGGTATGAATATGACATAACATACCTGCTGTTCACATACGTGCATCTATGACGACTCTGAATGATCCTCCAATCTTAACCTCGTCTGAACCTCACGACTGCCTCTCATCAAAATAGAAGTTACATGTCTCCGCTCACTTAACTCTTCACAGCTGTCACGGCCGATACCCGATACCAATCCGATACTACTGTTGAATTAATGAAGCGTATACCTTGCCGTGTGAGTGAAGGCATCAGGCTTCACATAAACATTTAGCCTTGTTTAAAAACAATGTAACAAACTAACACAGATGTACTTAATATTATTCATAAACAAATAACAAATGTACATTCGAAGCAAAAAAATAAAAAATAACACTTCCATGTAAAGTGCACCGCAAACAGATATTTCTATTCTAACCGGTGTTAGAGTTAGAACATAGAATTGAAGTGACTAGATTGATGTGTATGATATTACTAAATGAATAAAAGACTAGATCGGCCTCATTCATCCGATACCTGATCCAGCTAATTAGTCAATATCCAATCCGGGTATTGGATCGGTGCATCTCTAAATGCTGGCATTGTTTCACTGTTCTTTGAATGACTCTGAAGGTAGTCATGGTCAATCAGTCACTCTACCAACAGGCAGATCGGGTTTAACGAGTCAATCTGGCATATAAACTGACAGAGGCTTTAAAGTTAGTATAATATATCCATATAGACTATTATGAACACTTATCCAACATTCGACCAGGCTTCTTCGTGTGGAACGAGCAGGAAAAAAAATTCACCACCTTGTTGTGATAAATGTACTATTATGTACAGGAGTAGAGATGTTTTTCAAAATCAATAGACCAAGTATGTTGTTTTAAGTATACATGAGATCAGATCACTCTTTTATTCATGAAGTGAGACGTTAGTGTTAGAAAACAAGAACAAGTGTATCATTTAATTAAAATATGAACTGACATTTGTGTCAGATCATACAGATCATAATCAAACTACAATATGATGATGATATTATCAGATATGTCCATAGATAAGTAAATATATCTAAAAGTGCTTCTAATTCATTTAAATAAGACTTCTCCACCCAATTAAAAGAGCCAGCAAGCAAGTTTGTTCGGGAAACTACTAAGCTAATATCAAGCCAGTTTCACTTCATATTATTCAGACCATAATTATGAACAGCTGTGTCGGGAATTAAGACATTCATGCTTTTAAGTTGTATAAATAAGTCTTCGAATACTGCCTGACCGTAGCGCTAAATCTAATAAATATAAGGCAGTAAGATTGTCACGATAGCAGAATTTGGAATTTTGAGAAATTACTAGGATAAAAAAAAACAATATTGGATACCGCAGCAAAAAGGAAAAAAGTCCTTGGCAGACAAAATAGGATAATTAAGTTTTTTTTATTAACTATCTGAAGTGGTGGTACAGATTCCCCCCTTTATTATGTGTAGCTATCGTAAAGTTTTGAAACACAGGATATTGAAAAGTATTGAAGTATCCATATTTTTGACGACCTTGGACCTATTCACGCATATCATTATGTTCAACCTCATCCGTGTCAAAACCAGCTTTGGGATGTTGAACTTGACCAAGCTTCTCTGGGAGCCACTGTAGTGAGCTTAAACATAGTTTCTATAGGATTTCCCCAAACACACTAACTCATAGCACACATACTAGTTCCTATTTAAAAGGCTCAAGAAAAGTGATTCATGGCTTAGAAGTTCCAAAACAAGTCTAACTGGAGAAAAAGATGCTGGTAGTAAATTACCATCAACTGTTATGTCACCTGGCGTCTAAAAATGTGGCTCAAGTCTATTTTTGTGGTGAAAAAAAAGCAGGTTCAAGAAATATACAACCAATGCAAGTTTAATACTACCAAAAGTTATAGAGGAGAGGAGACGTGAGGAGAGGACTCTGCTGTGTGTCGTGTCAACTAGCTTTGCAGCCAGTAATAGCTCAGCCATCCTATTTATTTTTAGCCCAGCTGGCTAATAGGCTAGCTAGTTAGCACTCTGACTGGCCCACAAACACCCTGCAGTCAGTTCACATCCAGAGCAGTTTGCACAACACAGCTAGTTAGCTCATTTTCTCACTGCATTATGCTTTCACAGGTACTGTTGGTCCCATGGGTTTCAGGCTATTCGCGGGACTAATAAAGGAATTCTTCTAAAGCAAAAATAGCATCTGTGTGCATCTGTAGCACAAAGCCCCTATCAAGACTGACTGAACGTTTCAGAGCTTTAAAAGTGTCTCAAAAATTTTGTATAATTTAATGTAAACAGCTGACCCAGAGGCTAACATGCTAACAGACAATGATCACAGACTCCTAACTATGGCTGGGCAATAATTCAATATGGTAATTCATAGTCTTTCAATAGAATTGTGTTGTGATGAAATCGTATAGATATCATTATACACAATTATGTTATCTAATTTGACAATAATCATTTATTCAAATGTCTTAATGCAATAACTATGTATTTGTGTTAATGCATGATAAAGTCAGTGTAGAGCTGGAAAAAAAACTTTTATTTTATTCTATCGGCCTAGATTTTAGGGTGATGGGATATCCCTGTTTTCCATCGTTCTATTTCGCTGTATCATCGTAACTATTTCAGAAATTAGAAGATTTTGGTCATATCGTCCAGTCTAATGTAAAAAACGATGTTAAGTTTTGCAGGTCTGAATGTCTGAAGCCTGATACAGTGAAGTTTTGACAGGCTACTGACAGCAGCCTTGGCCTACTTCTACACCAGAGTTAAGTTACTGGCTGTTACCCTCGCCACACACACAGACACACACCACTGTAACTCACCACCTCAAACCTCATCTGTGCCCCCTCTGACTACAGGACCCCCTACTCAACATCTCATTACTGCCCACCCCCACGTGCATCCTGTCTCCCTGACCCAGGGGGCCTGCCCCCTTTAAGAGAGACTGTGTGTGTGTGTGTGTGTGTGTGTGTGTGTGTGTGTGTGTGTGTGTGTGTGTGTGTGTGTGTGTGTGTGTGTGTGTGTGTGTGTGTGTGTGTGTGTGCGTGCGTGCGTGTGCGTGTGTGCGTGCGTGCGTGTGCGCGTGTCTCTTTTACCCCTGAGGCTTCAACCCACAAGAGAGCAGCAAACAGGAGATAAAACAAAACAAAACAAAAAAGAACATTCAAAAAGGTGATATAGATGTTCTTGATGGAGCTGACCATTTGTAGGTGTGTTTTTGTCTTCTTTTCAGCCATCAGTGTGACCAAGCACCATCTGTCATACCTTAAAGCAGCTAAACATTGATGCACTGATAAAAACAGGTGTCTTCATCTTGGAACACACATTATTTCACAACAGCTTGTTTGGCAAAGAGCCAAAACAAATTATAATTTCCCGTATAGACCTGTTCAGGATTGTACAAGATGGTGAGTTTCAACCCGCCTCAACGGGAATATTCCACTGTAGAGCTGACACACACGCACACGCACACGGACACGGACACGCACACATGCTTGATGCTGATAAAGGCCAACTGACATCAACAGCATCAAACTGCAAAGTTAAATCAGCAAAAAGTGCAAACACACTTACCATGCAAACAATCTCACCCTGCAGCAGATACGTTTTGTTTTTTTCTATTGATCCTATTGATGCTAGTATCAGTACCCATAACAAGACTTAGTATCAAAACAAAAACTTACGTAAGAAATCTGTCAAATACACCGCAGAGTGTTGAAGTGTAATCTTATAAATATGGTGTCTACCTACATTCTAATGGGAGTGGCAGTCCAACAATGTCGTAAACATCTTCAACTTAAAGATGAGATTGCAATCTAAAGACAAGCTTTCACGTATAACTCTACAACATTAAAAACAACAACAAAGTTTTCATCCACAACAGCATGATTTTATGATGAAATCTGGCAGCAGGCGAGCTGTGCTGACTCATAATCATAAACATGCTTGACTTTACCAAAAACTTCACCAATACTCAGAAAATAACTTTCTCTGAGAACGTTTCATTAACATCAAAGCAACATCTTTGTCTGGTTACGGACACAAAGTACAAAAACAATACAATAACGGGGCCTCACTAACCCACGCTTAAACCATCTGATGGAGCATTGAATCCAAAGTGCTTTAAAGTACAATGAGCAATAAAAACCTTTCACTCAGGTTTATGGCAAGTAGGTTTTCACATGAAAGGAATTTGCTTTGGTGTAACCTACTTGGTTTAAGCGTCCTACTTGCCAATAAACTGGATTCTGATTAAATCTTATTTGCCTGTTTTATTACAGAGACATACACTAATTTACTGCAATATTGTCTTTCTGTAAGATTGTGGTATCAATGTGATGTTTTTTCAAGTCTTTTCGATGCTTGATTGGCAAAACATTACATAACATAAAAAATACTGTCAGTACTATAATATTTGGATATTATCCGCATTTCACAACCTACTTAGGAAAATGTTAAAGAGGTTGATTTGACCAAGATTTTCTTTTTGCAAGCTTTACATGCTTTTCACTAAGATTCAAGGATACAGACTGCCTGTCTAAAAGCAGATATATGCGGTGTCCCAAATTGCGCACTGCAGTGAGTGTACTGACATTTATGCACTGTGTGCCCTATGTACTGACACGATCGGTACACTCAATTCCCCCAGTGAGTGCTGTCCGAAATCACACACTGCCGCTTGCACTTACCGGAAATGACGATTGTATTTCTTCTTCTGTTTATTTTTTCCAAAAGCATTTACAACAACTCTTCTGCACACCGCCAAAAATCATTGTGATCCTCTTTTTACATTTACAAAGTGAATCTAGTTGTTAACACTTCGTTGCGCTGTTGTTCCGCCATTTTTCAGTTTGAATTTAGTCCCGCCTCTTCCACTACATAGACAAAAGGCAGCGATTGAGTGCGTTGAGTGTTCATCGATCCACACTCAGTTTGAAGGTGGAAGTGCGTGATTTGGGACACAGCAATAGTGTGTCGGAAGAGACTTCAGAGATTTCCACTCAAGTCCTCAAGTCTGTTTGCTCAAGAATAATTTTAACCAAATCTCTGAAGTCTCTCCAGATACAAGATTGTGCTTTCATGCATGCATGGATCAGACCAGTTAACCAAGACTTTCAGACAACCACACCATCAACACAAAGCTAAAACCTGTCAACGCGCCATGCTGGATATGTTATTCATACAATACACCAACTGTTAAAAAAAGGTACATTTTAACTGCGACACAGCAAATAAAGGAGAGAGATAAGTGTGTGGTGAAGAACCAAAGATGCTCCACACAAAACATATCTGATTCGCTGCCAGTCTTCCACTCATCTCTCTGGTAATTTAATTGAAAAGCATGACATCAGTTTGTCCTGGGACAGGATGAATCAGTGAAGATGGGAAGAGTGATTGGACAAAAGGATGTCTTAAGAAAGAAGATTCATTATTTGATTTACGACAGACATTTCTACAACAGGATAAAAAAAAAAAAAAGACTTGGTAAAAACACTTTGGAGAGACTGAGAGACTCACTGATGGAAGCTTTAAAATTAACCACAGGCGGCAGAGGCCAAATAGCTCCAAAGTGTGGTGAAGCCAAATTTGTTCAAGCTTTTCACGCTATGCAAGCTTATCTGACCTTAACCAGAACTTCTGATGCATTTTTATAGTTTGCCATGGGAAAGAGTGGAGGAGCTCTGCAGAAACACCAGGCTGCTGGTCTAAATCTCCGAATGGCAGGGAGAGTTTATATGATGACCTTGAGCAAGGCAGTCAGATTGCTTGCTGCTGCCCCTTTAAAGATCCAATATAGTTAAAAGTTAAATTGCCATTTTTTTATTACTATTATAAAGCAGCTCAAGGAGCAACATAAATACTGTGAAAGTATCAAAACCATCAATTCACAGAGAAATGCAATGTTCTGCTGCGGTGTCGTTACAGTCATTCCCCAGCTGCAATGATAATGATGGTGCAGAGATGTCGAGAAGACAAGGAAATGCTGACAGAGGGTGAATACAGATATATTCCGACAGACAGTATGAGAAAGATAGTGTGCTTACTAAACAGTAAAGCATGTAAACATGTTATAGTGGCAAAACCTCTAAATGAAAAACAAGGTGTCAAATGCCAGCTTGTTGCTTCCACAGCATTATTTAGAGGTACAAGAGTATAAAATAACCCCTTTTACGCACAGTAGGCCTACTCTGTGACCACTGGTGACCTTTAACATTGAATTTAACACGGCAATATGGCATGGCAATAGAAAACTCCTCTTTATTCAACCCTACCAGATCCTTCTTTCTCATTCCAAGTTCACAGCAATTGGATAAAAAAAGCCTCTTAAAAGCCCGTTCTGAGGACTCTCTGAGTTAATTCTTGACCTTGAAAACCGTTGAATTTTTTCATTGTGGGAGAAAGTTTTGTCAACTGCTGTTCTGCAAGGTCAAGAATACTCTTCAACTGTTTCTGCAATGTACAGGTAATAACGTGAATCACAGCCTGTTTCTTTTTTTTAATTTGTCTTTGCACATACAAGGCTTTCATGATGACTTTGGACCACCTAGAACAAGCTACAGCATTGAAGAGAGGTGCAACACTGGAGCTCAAGCCAAAAATGGAAACCAGATACAGGAGAAAGGAGAATAAAGAAAAGGTCAGAAAAGTAAAAAAAATGGTAGACAAGACGGTGGGGAGGAGAGCCGACAGGAGAGCAAGCTAACAAAGTGGAAAGTGTCTATTCTTAGAAGACATTTTGTGTTATTGACAGTCCCTCTGGCTTCAAGGAGCGTCCTCTAACTGAAAGCCATGGCTAAATACAGTTCAGCCATCTGATATTGACTTTGATAACAGTCCTCCACCACTAAAAAACAAACCAGCCAGCCAAGCATGAAGTGTCACTTATTGTCCACACAGACACATACGCACACAGGCACACACGCACACACACACACGCACACACACACGCACACACACACCAGGCGTGTCTGGGGTTTTTTCACACGCCTAGAAAGTAAACAACCTACCAGACAAGCTAAAGGCAGGGCCAGATCTTCACATGATACACATTTAAAATGTAAACAGACCAGCAACCTGTTGTCTTTTTTCTTCCGCTGAAAACTGAAGCATTTATAGCTGCAACAGGTGTGTGTGCGCGTGATGGTAAGATCTGGTAGAGATAAGAGGGGCTTTTGATGGCATTGATGTAAGTGAGATGAGAAAAACAAAAACACACACTCATTCTCTCTCTCTCTCTCTCTCTCTCTCTTGTCAGCAGAGTGTGTTTGTAGCTCTTTTCACAGAGCCTGTTCAAGGCGGGAATGTTGCGCTATTATTCCACCTCGCTGTTCTGTATAAAAGATACGAATGCGGAAGGGGGGGGGGGGGGGTTACCGCCGTTAAACTGGCAGCAGAGGTAGTAATCTCTATAAACAGATTCCGCTTACGAATGTAGGCAAAGGGACAAGATTTGGGTAGCAAAAGCAGTCTGGCTTTCATCTGTTGTCCGAGTAGTATTGACCAATCACATCTGAGTGTGCTTCAGCCGCATGCACGTAAACAGTCAATGTGGAGAGCAAAAGAGGCAGAACGCATTGGCCGCCATGCAATCACGGAACCCATCTGCTGTAATCTGATGATAACTTAGCTTTTTCTAATTATTTATCTGCATTCATGCGCAGATTTCTGGTCAAAGAGACGTGTTTTGCTTCTGGAATGCCGGCATGCTATCTGACACAACACACTGGAGGCGACATTGTTGTCCAAACCCAGGGACGTGGAGGTTGCATGATAAGCATCTGAAATTTCTTTACAGCAAGATACCTTCTTGTTTTAAAAAAGAAACATGCAAGTCGTGTCGGCTCCCACTAAGACTCTCAAGCTTCATCATGAGGTGAGAAAACCGATCAGAGCAGATCTGGAGTGGCAGCGAGTACACTGGGGTTGGCTCAAAGCACAGTATTCAAAAGCAGCCTAACAACATGCAAAGTCAGCTTTGAATATGCGGTGCTGTTTTTGAGTTTGAGCCAACTCTAAAGCATCCGTTTTCAAAGTAAAGGTCCACCACAAAATTGTTTATATTTCAGTTGCAAATTGAATGAGGAAGGTTTGGTTGGATGCATCTACTAAGAGACAAGTAGGTATCTCTGTTAGAACAGTGTGTGTGAACTACATGTAAAGAACATGTCGTTATGTTCCTTGTTACAAGTTGAGATGAGAGTAAGCGTATTAAGACATTAGTTACATAAAATATAATGTACCTCTGCATGCAAAGTATCAAAATAGTTGTATGTGGGCAAATGATCAAAAGCCTTTCTCTGTGAATGTATGCATAAGGTGAGTGCTGTTTCAAAAACATCACAACTGTGCAAATGTGCGCTTTACCTACCTAACCTGACTATCAGCAGATGAATTTCGTTCTGCCTTGCTTCAGCCTTGACTCCGCCTAGCTCCACTCAATCATCTTGGATCGCTCCATAGGAACATGATTTCAGGTGGTCGAGCCAATCAGGACCGCTGGACAGGTGTTTTATAGATGTGACTGTTGTGATTCAGACAACAATTGCGGCTCGCATCGAGGAAGCAGGTGTCAACATCGATGCTGCTATTTCATCCGTGTCATCCAATCTAGGGAATATTTCTTTTTTTAAAGAACCAGAGAACGGCTCTGAAGGCTTCTGTTGATGGAAACCATGTTGACTGTTCTGTTTGGCTTTTCCCTGCGTCACTCTCATCAGCGTCACGGGTTGGTTTCCATGTGAGTGGTTGAAGTAGCACGTCATTAAAGATGACGGACAAGTGGTTCATCCAATCATCTGCAAGGATTTTTGATAAGACCCAGCCTCCTGAAATCACTTTGCTATGGAGTGATCCCAGATGCATGAGTGAAGCAAGGAGGAATGAAATTCATCTGGTGACAGTCAGGTTAGAGGCTACCTGCCCATCTTCTTATCTAATTATTCAAACCAAATTCCCACAACAACGCAATTTGGGGTTCAACGCGTTGCCCAAAGACACCTGGACGAGGAACCGGGGGTATGAACTGTCGATCTTTCGAACAAAGGACGACCCGCTCTAACGCAAGGCTGCACGCATGTTCAAGTTCACGTGACTGTCTGCATGTGATGTGCAATAACCCGATGCTGACTCAGTGCCAGTTGACAGTCAGCAAGATATTTCATCAAGAGGAAGTCGCTTGCTTTCACTTCAGCTGAAGCGGCCATTCTCGAGCATGCAACCTGAAACTTACAGACAGCAAGAGGCTGACACAAAGAGACATATTTTTTTAAGGAGGAAGTGTGAACAGAATGCGTTTGTGTGTACAAATGGGTTGATCGAAAACCAAGACCATGATCACATCACCACATTCTGCACACGTCTCTTTTGTATTGTTCTGCTCATGTTGGTTGCGGTTCTCAGCAGAATAGAAACACTTGAAAGAAAATAAAAGACAAACAGCTGTTGATCATTTACAGCTCTCTTTTGGGACCTTTGTTGTGTTTTTGTGCAGATTTTGCTCGACCAAACAGAAGCATAACAAACACAAGGAAGATTTTTAAATACAGTGTTAAGAGTGAATAAAACACATGGGTGTTATCTGCTAAGTGTTTGTGCATGTGTGTGCTCACCAAAAGGCCTTAAAAGCTTCATTAATGTCGTTGAGACGTTGACGTTTTGGTCCAGGCTGCAGATTTAAGCCCTGCAGTCATACCTGAACACACAGAAAAAAAAACAAGACTCAGCAAATCAGCACATTGCACACAGACACACAAACACAATAAGTCAGGTTGTGCTGTGCATTAGATCAATAGTGTGCCGAAAACCACAGCAACATCCGCGCTTGCTCTCTTACTCTCTCATGCACACAAGCATGAAAATAAATCAGTAGCTGCCGATAAACCAGACCACACACACAAACCGGCAAAACACTTAACGCACAGTCTCTCTCCTGTCACTTCGACGGAGCTGCAGCTGTCCAAGACACATATATTTCAAACAACACCGTACGTTAAATCACATAAATGCCATGCAGAATCTTTCACACATACAAACAGTATAAATAGCATCAAATGGATGAATATTAATGTTCCAAAACATTACTTTTAAATGTTTCCTGACAGCTAAGAGGTGGAGGAGCACTGACAATTATATCACTGTAACAAACACTTATTACAGGTTTAATCTGCAGAGTTATTTTCTGGATTAATCAATTAATCACTTGTTTCCCATGCTCAGTAAAAGGTGACTTCTTAAAATAGCTTGTTTTGTTTTTTGTTACCTTTGTTTAACAAATCTACTTTAATCATGATTTAATGACTAATTGTATTTATATATATATAATGAAGTCTAAATTGCCGGCTGGTGGCAGCTACACCCATACATGTTGACATTAAAACAGCCTCTGATGCACACAGATGAATAATTGAAAACAAAAGCTGTCAGTTCCTCATTTCAGCTGCATTGTTATTAATGCCAAGCCCAGAATCCAAACATACCTTCTGCTTGTTTCCCTCACAGTGACAGGTGTGTCACAGTAAACTGCTCCTCCCTGGTTAATTACAAAAGATGCATGCAGTGTCTAAAACTGCTGAACCCTGGGCCTCCTCTGCTTTTTAAACCTGCTTCACCTTTAAACACCATTCAGAAACCTCTGGTATAAACACTTTATAAGCAGAGCAACATAATTCTGCAACCTGACCTGTGCCCGGCTGTCTGCACCTCTCTCTGCACCCTTTTCGTTTTTAACACAGGCCTACACAAACTACAGTAAATGCCTCCCCCTCCTCCCCCTGATCCTCCTCCTCTCTCTGCAGCAGCAGCAGCAGCAGCAACCTGAGATGCTGTGTACTCCGTTTGCCGGAGCCGACCAACCTCGGCTACAAAATGTTTAATATCCGACCCCTGTCTGTCGCCGGTGTTTTAACCGGACACCGAGCTCACCTCGCCGGGTCGCGTCAGCCGCTGGCTCCGTGTGTTTGTCCGCTGTGAGCGGGTCGGACACTCGCTCGGCTCTGCGGAAGCTTTTTGTTGCATAGGTTGTCCGCTACTCCTGCAACTGAAGCCAGGGCTTTAAATACGCCTTTAAAGGAATATCTGTCGGAAGAACAGACGTAGCGCTGACTTCCGTCGACGTCACGGGTGATTTGCATAAAAGGGCGGTGCCGCGGCGGTGGTATACAAAGAAGCTGAGTGGCTGGATTTTAAAGGTGAATACCAAAGTTACAGAAAGTGACAAAGCGCGTTTACTGAACCAGATCCTTTTAAGTAGGATACTTGTGCTTTACTTTAGTGTATCCTTTGTACGATTATAAGTAAATAATAATCTACTCTTGGATACCTGGACACTTTTTCTTCTTTTGTGTGCAATAATTTAATCCTACTGCTAATTTCTGCTAATGTCATTCATCCAGTGTATAAAACACAATGCCATAGACATTCATGCATATTTTATCTCTATTTATCTTTATTTATCCTTAATACCTTAACTTATCTGATGTAATTTTCTGTTCATTTTATTTTACTTTATCTCTACTTTTGTATTTAACTAAGTTTATTGTTTACTGTTTATTGTTTACATCCTATATTTAACTAAGAGTTCATTGTTTACATCCTATATTTAACAAAGAGTTTATTGTTTACATCCTATATTTAACAAAGAGTTTATTGTTTACTGTTTATTGTTTACCTCCTATATTTAACAAAGAGTTTATTGTTTAATGTTTATTGTTTACCTCCTATATTTAACTAAGAGTTCATTGTTTACTGTGTATTGTTTACATCCTATATTTAACTAAGAGTTCATTGTTTACATCCTATATTTAACAAAGAGTTTATTGTTTACATCCTATATTTAACAAAGAGTTCATTGTTTACATCCTATATTTAACAAAGAGTTTATTGTTTACATCCTATATTTAACAAAGAGTTTATTGTTTACTGTTTACCTCCTATATTTAACAAAGAGTTTATTGTTTACATCCTATATTTAACAAAGAGTTTATTGTTTACATCCTATATTTAACAAAGAGTTTATTGTTTACTGTTTACCTCCTATATTTAACTAAGAGTTTATTGTTTATTGTTTACCTCCTATATTTAACAAAGAGTTTATTGTTTACTGTTTATTGTTTACCTCCTATATTTCACAAAGAGTTTATTGTTTACTGTTTATTGTTTACATCCTATATTCAACTAAGAGTTTATTGTTTATTGTTTACATCCTATATTTAACTAAGAGTGTATTGTTTACTGTTTATTGTTTACATCCTATATTTAACTAAGAGTTTATTGTTTACTGTTTATTGTTTACATCCTATATTTAACTGAGAGTTTATTGTTTACTGTTTATTGTTTACATCCTATATTTAACTAAGAGTTTACTGTTTACTGTCTTTTCTTTACCTCCTATATTCAACTAAGAGTTTATTGTTTACTGTTTATTGTTTTCCTTCCTGTATTAGTTAGTTAAGAGTTTATTGTTTATCTTATACTGTATTTTTTTTTTTACCTCCTTTGGTGTTTTGTAAGCTGCTAGAAATTCAATTTCCTTGCAGGAATCATCCCAAAGGGATCAATAAAGAGAAGTCTAATATTAACAATGCATTTATACCCTGATGGAAAGTAACTAAGTGTATTTACTCATGTAGCCTACTGTAGGTACTTGTCCTTTACTTAAGTAATTCCATTTTAATCTACTTTATACTTCTACTCCTCTACATTTCAGAGGAAAGATTGTACTTTTTACTCCACTACATTTATTTGGTAACTTTAGTCACTAGTTACCTACAGATGGAGATTATTAATACAAAAGCAGTCAGTCAAAAGCAACTGGACTTGGTTATTTGTCTGGAAAGACGTTTCATCTCTCATCCAAGAGGCTTCATCAGTTCATGTACGCATCTGACCAGACTGGGACTGGTCCAACTAACTGGTGTGGAGGTCAAGGTATTTAACCTTTCACAAGGCCGATGATGTCACGGAAACCCTTTGTGCTCATCACCCTTCTGTCGTTGTAACTCAGTAGAGCACTAACAAAGTGGATCACTTTTGTCCCTTTTTTCCTTTGCTCTCTAAACTGTTGCGCTGCTGTAACATGTGCATTTCCCCCGTGTGGGACGAAGTTTATCTTATCTGTATACTTATGCTCCACCATATTGAAAGGTATGGAGAATGCATAATGGTTATTTTTCAGATTCAAAAGTGTCCACCATACACAAGATGTACAGCACAAGATACATGATACCTTTAATGTCACTTTACTATGACAGGTTGTTTTTTAGCTGCCTAATATAGATGCCTAATTAAGGAAAAAAAACTTTAGGATAGGATACAGAATATAAAAAAGAAGATAGATAAAACACAATAAATACTATGTATACACCAAATAAAACTACACTTCAGAAATAACCAATACATAAACAATAATATGCAAACGGAACAAAACAACATACGAAAAGTGAGCGAACAGAAACACCCACAGGCGAACCGAATCAACCAAAACAAAAGTATCATGACCTGCAGCATGATGGGACATGATAACGAGAAGGAGTCTGGCTGAGTTAAGGTCATTATCTGTAGACGGTCAATAAATGGTAACAGGCAAAGATGCGTGTGTGTGTGTGTGTGTGTGTGTGTGTGTGTGTGTGTGTGTGTGTGTGTGTGTGTGTGTTTGCTTATGTGAGTGCTGGAAGGTGGGTGTGGATGATTTGGCTTCTGAAGCCTAATTTGAAGAGGAACTGACACCAAAACACACACAGAAACGTGAAGAGACTAAAGCAGGAGGGGTGTTTGAAAGAGAGTTTCCTTAACTCATATTGTGTATTCAGTATCTTTGTCTTTGTCTTTCTGTATGTAGTATGTGTGTTCTCAAAATGTGATATTTGTGCAGAAGTAAATGTTCTAAATATTTCTTAACATTCATTTCTTTTGTAATTCTTGTGTTTTTGCTTATATTGGCTTAACTTCCTGGGGGGGTCTCACAACCTCCAATACTGTACTTATTCAGTTCTTTTCATCTGACCTTATTAAACTGTTATGTAGAAGAGTATTTACTTTCTAACCCCTCTCCTATCATATGTATAAATTAAAATATTAGCTATCCAAATGATCTATTTGGGTTTCGGGAGGGATCGTGCTGTTAAAAATGGCCCAGGGCCAAACACAACCAAAACAGAGCATTTAGGTTGAATAAAGAAGCCTTTTCGGAGGATTTAACACTTACTGTACCGTCTCCAACCAGTAAAATATATGTATTATTTTCAGATAAGTAAGCACAATCACATACATATATCCATGGTCTCTCTTTCTTTTTCTAATTTTACTTATTTCAGCCTATTTCAGCCTTTTCGGTTTGTCCCAACCCGGGACAAAAAAAGTCTGCACATGTAGTTTCTTCCACTTTCTGTGCATTTTCTATGTATTAATTAGAAGTAGTATAGGATTGTGATAACCTGACAAGCACAAATGTGTTTAGGAATATGCAAAATTGTAATGCAATGTAAACTGAAATAATAAAGGCCATAAAAGTATGTTTTACCTAGAAAAGATTGTAACTGCAGCAAAACCAGTGAATCCTTCAAGTGCTTGTTTTGTTTATAAAAGCACTCAAACGATGAATCAGTACATTTTCTGTTAAGCTATTAATCTACTTGTTTCTGCTCTCATAAAAGACGCCACAGTAGAAGCAGCTGATCAAGGGAAAAACGTACAAAACAAGCAAACAACAGCGAGCAGTAGTTCATCATGCTATAGAGTATGAACTTTATATAAACAAGTCAGCAATTACATACATTAGGACCAATGTTTCTTAGCATATAAACTGGATTTGCATTTTGTTTCTGCACATTTGGTAAATGTCATAGATTTGTGAGACTGTTGAAGACAAAGACCAGGTAACTCTATTCACAATGTGGACATGTTTACAGTAGAAAACATTTATGTGGTCACAGTGAAAGTCGCTTGTTGCTCTCTTTCGTTTTTTTTCTGTAAAATGCACCAACTACTGGTTTGGTTGATGTTGAAGTTCTGTTGAAACTTGAGTAACAGTTCTAGCCTGTTCAGTAAACCGGCTACACCGCCGGCGCCACCTACACTTACGATGGAGAGTTATGCGCCTCTATAGGGTGCATAACTCTATAGGTCCGTGTTTTCCAAACCTTTCTGCATCCTTATGCGTAAATCTTATCTTATCTTTATTGTGTTAGTTGTGGCGTTTCTGCTTTACGCGTCAGTGGCAGTCCTTCCATAAACTAAATATAAATCATGTATATTTAGCCTCACTGTGCCCTAACCCCCCCCCCCCCCCCCCCCCCTCTTATATAACTCAACAACACTGAACTCCAGGACCCCCTTAGGGTTCGCACCCCCAGGTTTGGGAACTACTGCTATAGGTCATGAAACCTGCGTCAAAGGTGTCTTAAACACATCTAACTTGCTCTCTCTGTAGGTAGGATGAACTACCCGGGGGATGAATGACAGCTATAATTTTCTCATGTCACGCAATGTGACATTCCAATGTTTGAAAGAACAGCAACAAAGAGCGTACATATGCAAAAAAGCCTGAGGGCTGTCAGCTTCTGGATCTCCCTCTGCTTCTCCATGTGTATGAACATCCATACTGACTATGTAGTTTGGCTTCTGAAGCCTCATTTAACGAGGAACTGATATCCAAACACAGACAGAAACATGAAGAGACAGAAGAAATGGGTGATGTGAGACAGGAAACAGAAAAAATATTTTTGTGCATCTGAGACTAAATGTATATTAACTGAAAACAGCTGTTTTTCCAGTACACATGTCAAACATAAACACCCAAAAATGATCATTATCATCATCTAGAGTCAAAAATATGCCCGATGTAAAGACATAATTAAAGAGTGCAACTCTAACCGACATGTAGTAACTTGTGTGCTCTCTGTCATTTCACTTGTCCGAGATTCTTCTTCTGTCCTGTTTACCAGTCTGTCATAACCTGCATAAACACGTAACCATAAATACAGTATAAGATAATGATGCGATGTTATCAACAGTAAATTGAGCGATGCAGGAATTTAACCTGAAGCTTTTCATGTCAAAGTGATGACATGTGCTTTAAATCCGAGAGAGAACGACAGGGACGTGTTGAGAGAAGACTGATAATTTACGTGTTGACAGTCAGAGTTGTGGAGCAGTAACATAAAACTACTATTCTGCAAGGAATTATATCTTATATTTTACCATTGCTTCTTTACTGCTATTGAGGCCCCTGTGAAGGAATGCCCTTCACAATGCATCAGACAGGCAGCAACCACCACACCCTTGATCTACCCTTTCACCTTTGCGTAGCGCATGTGCAAAAGAACAAGCGTCCTGATCAATATTTTTTAACTAATGTTCAGAGGGCTCTAGTCTCTGGATCTCACCTCACTGTTTTTCTCCTTTATTTACTTTTCAACTCCTCTTCTGGTCCCCTTGATGTTTCGGCTAAACAGAAAAAATATGCTTTTTAACTCTAGATGATGATGATTTGGGGTGTTTATGTTTTAATGTGTTCTGGAAAAACAGCTGTTTTCAGGTTATATACATTTAGTCTCAGATGAGCGAAACTGAATGCACACAATTATTTTGCTTTTCTTTTTCTTTTTCTTTACCACAACAGGAAACTCTCCTTTCTCACATCACCCATTTCTTCTGTCTCTTCATGTTTCTGTCTGTGTTTTGATATCAGTTCCTCGTTAAATGAGACTTCAGAAGCCAAACTACATAGTCAGTATGGATGTTCATACACATGGAGAAGCAGAGGGAGATCCAGAAGCTGTCAGTCCTCAGGCTTTTAACCTTCAAAAGCAGTTTTTCTGCATTTGTACGCTCTTTGTTGCTGTTTTTTCAATCATTGGAATGTCATTTTGTGTTACATAAGCAAATTATAGCTGTCCTTCATTCCCCAAGTAGTTCATCGTACCTGCAGGAGAACTCAGAGGGATCAACTTTGATGTGTTTTTGCTTGTCATTCAGGCCTCTGACTAACTACCATGATGTGTCACGGAAACACACACACAAACCTAAGTTATTTATTCCCTGAAAACTACTAACTTTGTAAACCCTTGGAGTGTGTGTATGTTTACACCACTCATAAACTCAACCAATGTCCACCATCATAGCAGTTTTATACAAACACAAATGAACTGGCAGGGCAGCCTCTTCCAAAAACACACTCAATGGATGCTGTCTAGTTTCATATACCAATATCTTAAGTGTTGCTTCAAAACTGGCCTTTTAAAGAAAATAATGTCGCCTGAGATAAAAAATAATTTGCCACAATTGGGGTGACAGAGGGGTGTCCAGGGTTAGGCGGCTTTGCTTTACATTAGTTTAACTTCTTCCAGTGGGAAGTAATGAGTTCCTTCCAAAGCTATGCTTTTAAAGTAGCTTCCCCTACAATTTTGAATGTAAGAAACAATTAGAATAACACCGGTTTTATCCTTTAATGAAGTAACACCTTGTCAATTTGTCTTACTAAAAACATAAAATGCTCCACTAGCTGCTACAGTTACTAAAGTTACCTTCTCTAAGTTGCAGCAAAATGGCAATTGTGTTTGTTTTTTTCTTAAATCTAGCCTTTGCTTCCTGTAAGTAAACATTTATGGCTTAAGAGGAAACTGATTAAGAGCAGCAGGAGACAGAAAACAACTTATCCTCCACTCCAGCTGAAGCATGTGTGGACCTGCGTGGTGGGAGATTAACAGCTGCTGCTTATGGCTTTATATAACATGAAAATGTCCAGCACACACATGCACATCAACATATATGCTTACACAAATAAAACTGCACCGAACTGCAGGCACACATGCAGTATTTGACGGAGTGGAAGGGATTTTCCGTGAGGGTTTGAAGTAAAAACAATAGGTAACAATGTAGGTCCGGAGGTCCTTTTAACAAAAACTACACTTTTTTTTTAGTTCCTTCTTTTAAATGTGATGATTTGTTGCTTTTTCGGTAATGTACTGATGGTCGGATGAAGAAAGGCCTTTGAAAGGCCTCTTTTATTAAATTATAATGGGAATTTGTCAGTATTTTCTAACATTTTATAGACAGAGTGGTTAACACTTTAGCCTAGAAAATAACTGTCAGATCGATTGATAAAGAAAATGGACGTATAACATTGATATTGTTGGTTCTGATCTGTGAAACTGAACATTCATTAACTCTTGTCAGAAAACGTGCTGCAACTTTAACTTCTCTTGGTATCAAACAGCCTCCTCTTCTGGTGAACTCTGGGAAGTGCTGAAACACGGGGGTCGAGTTCAATGTTCAACTATAAATAACTAGAGAAATAATTTGCATACAGCATCAGATTTGGGATGGACACAGTAATGAATGCATGCTCTAAAACTTGTTTTTAAAAAAGTCCCTTTAAATGGAGGAGTTTCTACTCATGAGCGGTTTCCTCACAGTTCAATTATATATTTTTAGCATCCCCCCAGTTTTATTTAAATATTTCTTTAAAAGGGTAAAATTTAGTGAACAGTTCTGAAAATTTGCTCCTGATGAAACTTGCTCTGGTTGAAATTAAAGACAACTGAAGACTTCCTTTACAAAATGTGTATTTACTTTGTTCACTGTTGGTTAAATATTATAAAATCTTGTTAGCGGTCTTGGAGACATTATACAGTTTCATACGAAGACAATATTCAAAAATCAATGGTAGAGTTGTTTGCATCATCATCAGTTTAGCTCACAAAAGGAATGCATTTTATTTCCAGTTATACACAGTGTATAAATACATTTATAAAAAGGTTGAACCTCACGTGATACGAACCAAAATGTGATGTTAAAATATTTTTGTTAAACAGGAAAAAAAAACAGATGTGTTCCTGCCATTTACTCTGACCGAGTACCCCAGAAAGATTTGAAGAGGAAAAAAATGAAAATAAAAAACTTCAGTCTGTTCTGTTTCACTTCGTTCATAAAAATAACACTATTGTAATAATAACTACTAAGAAATCTAAATAAAATGTGCAGAACACAAATGTCTACAGATTATAAACACATTTTAACATATGAGAGGCATTTTGTAGCCTTCAAATTATCCATTATATTTCTTAATATGTATATAAAGCATTTTATAGAAAGGAATTTCGACTCGACCATCATCTCTTCTGTCATTCTGTACATAAAAACAGTTTGCCTTTACTCATTGATATCAACCAGTAAGGTAAATAAATAAAGAAGAGCGAATAAACTATGAGGTAAGTATCTGGAAACAAACAAGAGCAGATCACTGGGGGTTGCTCCTTATTTTGTGTATTGTGTATTTATGTGATTTATCAGATCCCAGTTTTCGTAGTTCTAAACTTGTTCCTCTGTTTTGAAACATATATGTCGCCTCATCACGTCAGAGTGAATCTCACCGCTGTACATTGTCTATTAAAGCCATTAAAATAAACCTTTTCTTTCACATGTAATGGTGAAAACTCCAATCCAAGGGTTTTGTTTTCAGGGTAATTTGACTTCATTGAACTGTAGAAATAGTCACACAATGTCCCCAGATAATACTAGTGTGATCAAACTCAATACAAAACAGGGTACAGTTAAATAAGGCATGGAATGACAACACAAAAAATGTACGAACCTCAGAAAAGTGCAGAACTTGTGCCCACTTCTCTTTTTTCAGTCTTCGTTTGTCTGTCATGTTCCCAAATAGTAACGTGTTGTTAGTATTTATAAATGCAAATCACCACTTCATAGCAGGCTGCTCAGTTGGTGACACTTATGTAAACCTGTTGCTTCACATGACCGGCGTCTGATTCCTTCATATTTCTGAGATGCAAAACGCTGAGTCGAGGTTGTGATTTTGATCCGCTTTCCAAACGCAGATCTTCACTCCTTTTCTCGCACTATCTCAAGCGTGTTTCACAGTCCCGGTTAGTTTTAACAGAGCGATGGCCTTAAGAACACCGCCTCAAACTTTCAAATGAGTCCGTTTCCAGATGGTCGACCACTCTACTCCACCTTCCAGATGGCGATCTTTCCGTCTTGTTTGCCAGCCCCGCTGAGGACGTACCGATCCTCCGCAGAGCAGAGAGCTGTCACCTTGTCGTTGTGGCCGTGAAGCTCCTTCAGGACCTGGTGGCGGTCTGTGTCCAGAATGTAAATCTTCCCTTTGGTAGAACTGCGGCCGACACCACCGACCCACACCTGGAGAGACAAAAGGACAGACAGTGGATTTATGGTTCATCAATGCCAGGATTTTAATCCATTTATAGGTATTTTTAAAGGTCCCAAGTTATGTGTGTTTTAACATCAAAGCAGCCAGACATGTTCTAGTGGAATCCCAAAATACAACTAAGATATGATAAATGAGCATAATATAGGACCTTTAAACCTTTTCTGTGTGTGTTCATCAGTACTGTATTAACCTGGTTTTTAACTTTGATCATGCAGTAACATCCGCTGCAGTCCTGTAGAGCCACGCGGTGATACGGTTTGGTAGTGTCCTTAATATGCCAAATACACACTTCTGCTGAGTCCACACAAACACTCCACAGCTCCTCCGTCTAACATACAAACACATGGAGGGAAAAAGGGTCACACTCAAATACAAAACAGAGACTGTGTGTGTGTGTGTGTGTGTTTATGCGTGTATGTGTGTGTGTGTGTGTGTGTGTGTGTGGTACCTCAGGTAACAGCAGTATTGAGCTGAATGTAGCTGTGACACCTTTTTGCTGCTCTGGTAGATTCAGACGATGTTTCAATGAACCGTTCCTCCACACCTCCATTATATTGTCCCTGGAGCCTGGAGAGAAAGACAGAGAGCGAGAGAAAGACGGAGAGCGCGAGATAGAGAGCGCGAGAGAGAGAGAGAGAGAGAGAGAGTTATTATGCTGTTTTCTTCATAAACTCTTGAGTTTTCTCTTTTAATGTTCAAGCAAAAGAGTGTAAAACTTACAGCACCACAGCGTTGCGTTGCAGCTGTAGATGGTGTGCAGGCGGTCGCAGGAGAGACGAAAGTGCCTCTTCACCTGAGTGGTGAGTGACACAAAAATCAGCTATGAATGAAAAAGTTCCGGTTTGACAGCAGAAGTTTTAGGTAATCTTGATCTTTTATGACAGCATGCTGTTTTGTTTAGTACTTGAAAAGAGAATTACACAACAAAGTGCTGGTTTGAAACTGACCTGAAGTGTCGAGACGTCCCACACCATGATGCTTCCCTCTGCGCTGCAGGAGTACGCCACCTTCTGGCTGAAGAATATTTGAACTGATTTACACATCTGTTGCAGTTAAATATAATTTCATTTAACGGCATTGAAGTTCAGTAAGAATGTTAAAAAAAGTTACAACACACTTCTACAAACAGCATTTAAAATCATAACAAATCATAAACACCATCAGCCAAAATAAGTAACAACGCATCAATAAAAGACAAGGTACTTCCACTGACTACAAAATATAATAAAATAGACATTCGTGAAAGACTACATAGCAAAGGACATTTCATTTTTTAACAGTTGAGGTGGCTCGTTTACTACTCGAGTAATCCACAAAATGTCTGTATGAGTGTTAGTAAGTAAGCTTTATTTATATAGCACTTTTTAACAGTTACAAAATGCTTCACAAAATGAATTAAAAAACAAAAATTACAATATAAAATAGAGCACAATGACAGACATACCAAACAAAAACAAACCAACTCATAAGACAGGGATGGAGAGTTATAAAAGGACTTGCTGCTAAAGACGGGTTTTAGAAGCCGTTAAAACAGTCAAAAGATTTCTGACAGTTGGGGTTAAAGGCATGATGATGTTTCGTTTTGCAGTTGGAAGCGGGAGATGGATAAAAGACCGGGGTTTGAGAATGGGAGTGGAGAAATGTAACAAGGAAATCAGAAATTTAACTGCAGGGCCTTTAATGTACCGTAATCAACAGGACTTTAATTATAGGATCTGAATATAACAGGAAGCCAGTGGAGGGACGCAAGAACAGGGTGACACCAATGGCTGGTCCTAGTTAATAACCTGGCAGCTGCATTTTGAACCAACTGTAAAGAGTTTAGAGCAGCCTGAGCAGTTACCTGTACTTGTCTGTGTCAAGTGCCAGTCCGGTGACCTCCGCCCTGTGTTCAGTCAGCTGTCTGTTACAGACCATAGCCACCATGCTGATGATGTAGATAACCGAATCCTCAGAGCCCATCCAGACCTGGTCCTTATCAACTCCCAGCATGCAGTTCTGCAAACAGAGAGAGAGGAAGATAGGGATTAGGAGTTACACAGCTAGAGACGTAGCAACCGGGTGTCTACAGATATGAGAGAATTACATGCAAACATTCAGGGACCATTTTTGGATCAATAATATATTATTTGATTATTTATTTTTAAATGGGCGACTGTTGAGAGGAGGCAACATAAGACACATGTAGCCTACATGCTTGCTTGAGTGATTATAGCTGCTTTCATCAGTGTCACTAGTTTCCTTAAGAGCAAGGTAAATGTTTAGCAATTAGTCAATTGACTGAGAATGAAACGGTAACTATTTGATAATGAATAAATCATTTCTTTAAGTTATTTTTCCAGCAATGAATGCCAAACATTCACTGGTTCTATCTTCCAAAACGTGAGGATTTGGTGATTTTCTTTCTCTTATTTGATAGTAAATTGATAACCTCTGGGTTTTGGACTGTTGGTCTTACAAACCTAAACATTTGAACACTTCACCTTGTGCTTTAGAGAATTATGACAAACATTTTTCTACAGATGCAGAGAGAACAACTCGGGAAAAGAGATTCATGTGAATTTGCTTGTCTTTTCTTAAGGTGCAGTTCGTACCTTCCCCTAGCCACCTTTCTTTTCACTTTTTTCTGACATTTTAGGGACCAAACAATTCACTGATTAATCAAGAAAATAACCTGCAGATGGAACGATGGTGAATACAATCGTTAGTTTCCGCTCTGATATAAAGAAAAGTTGATCAACAGCAGGTTTGGAAACATAAGTACATTAGAGTATGCACAATGACAGCATTTAAGTAGGCCTGGGTCGAAGAGAGCGATATGAGGGAAATATGGAGGAAATTAATTGTGCAGTACTTGAATTCTCCACTAGGTTGTAGCATCGTCTAATAATCTACACTTCTACTTCTAAACATACTGTCCTCTCTGCACCAGTGCGTCAAATATCATAGCCCCTTTTTTACGGATTCAAACATAACCAACATGAAAGTATGTTCAAAGAATGCATTTAGTTGCAGTTGTAGTGTTGTTGTTGTAAAAATAAAAAAGTAAAAATTTAAATAATAGAACCAAAAAGAATCATACAGAGTTGAAAATGTGTATTTTTTCTAATAGCTTGTCCCCAAAATGTCTTAATATTTCTAATCAGTTGCTATTTTAATCATCTGTCTTGCTTCAAGTAGCTACAGTAGAAGTAAGAACGTGGTCCAAATGTTTAATACTTGACTTAGTAGTGATCTGTGTGCAAATATTATGGTTGAGTCTAGAGAAAACACCCGCCCACACCCACACTGGCTAACATATTTCATGTGACTGTGACCTGCATGCTTGGAGCAGAGGTCAGTGATTAGCACAGAACCTTAAAACGTAACACTCATCCTTAACTTCATTTACCTTGAACATCCTCCACTTCACACAACTTTCACTTGTTATGAAAGTCTATGTCTGCACAGAAAATGTTTTGGTCTCGGGGGAATGAAAACTATTCAAAACACACTGTACACTCCCCAAAACATGTACGCGCAAGTGTGAAGATACGGATGAAGAAATGAACCTGAGGAAAACAGTTTTATCTGAATCTGATGTCAGTGGCATGCATGTGCTGCTGATTCTGTCCACTGATGTGAGGAAACCAACATCTCCTCAAGTGCTGTCACTTACTGACAAAACATTAAGTTGACAACAACATTAAGAAATAGAACAGCATTAGCTAGTATTTTTAATACAATATGCATGTTTTTCTACAGTTTGTCTTTCATTTAAACCAAAGTTCTAAAATGCATCTGTGCTCCACGCTGTCTTAACTCGAGTGGCTTGTACAAACACTTGAGAGGTTTGAAAGTGTGAGACGGTCCTCCCCAGGGGAGCTCCAAACAGTTTCAGAGGAGGTTCAGTGAATGGAAGTGAAAACATATTCTTATTATTACATTATCTATCAAAACAAGAATTAGGATAGCCTAAATGTGTGATTTTGTTAAGGAGAAAGTTCAGCGATAAAGTCGGGATATTTACTGTTTTTTCCCACTTTCCCAGAGTCAGAAACTAATAAACATATACTTTATTTAACCAGGTACAAGTCTCATTGAGATTAAATCTGTTTTCCAAGAGTGTCCTGACCAAGAGGGCAGCATTAACATTGTTAAAACCATAAACATAAAGAATATAAGGGAAGGCCCCCAGCCTCAGACTTTGAAATCCCCTAATCTAAATTAAATACAGTCTAGAATCTGGCAATCTGTTTTGGTTTTGTTATAACTCCTTGGCAGAAATCAAGATTAATTTGTGTGTGTGTGTGTGTGTGTGTGTGTGTGTGTGTGTTTACCAGTCTTGCATTCCCAACGTTGCAGGTGTGTGTGAGGGACCAGCTTGAGGCATCAAACACCATCACCTTCCCCATGCTCACAGACACCCATAACTGACCTGAAAAACACACACACACACGCACACACACACGCACACGCACACGCACACAAACTATTTATCAGTTATTTCTCAACACCTTATCGCAAACTCGTGACCTACAGCTGCCAGTGTTTACTCTTTCAAGGAGGTCAAGAAGGATATGTGAATATCAATATCAACCCACAGTTTGGAGTGAAACACAAACTATTTTTTCAGCGGCTTGACTCCACCCAGGCTTCACCTAACGGTCAGATTTCCTCCAACGTATTCAGCGATATTTAAAAAGCACCGCTGCTGGAAAGAAAAAGAAAGTAACTTCCTGTGTTTCATAGGAGGAGTGACAGCGAGGGACATGGAGGGAGAGGAGAGAGGGAAATAGAGAGGGAGTGGTGCTAGGTGGGGGGGGTTGAGTAGGAGTGAACTGGCCATGTTCCAGGAATTCAATTCAGTGACCTATATTCAAACCAGAGAGAGTCAGAGCGGCAGGGAGGGAGGATCTGAATAGCCAGATTTGTTCTTTTCTCCAACAGAAATGTGAGCACTGACTGCTATAGAAGAACTGAACAGTGTCTGTATATGAGGGCATCACTGAGTATGAGTGTACATCAGTGTGTTAGTGCTGGGGGTCAGGCTGCCACCAGCCGGGCATCTAAGTGGCCCCAGATGGCGGAGCCACTGAAGGCAATGGCTTTGTAGTTTTTTTTAAGCTGTTCCCTCTCAGTCTTCCTGCCACGTAATGCGCCAGCCTGTCTGCTCCTGCATAATAAAGTGAAGGGGCTGTATATGAAAGCTAAACAACAACAACAGATACCTCTTGTGTTTTAAGGTCAAATGTGAGGGCTGAGATTTCCTCATGGATGACAGATTAAAAAAACAATAACTACACAAAGTGTCTTAGTAAAGAACAGCTTTAATGCCCGCTTTATGAAAAGTTGTTCAACTCTCTGGAACTCTACTGGAAGGATAAATGTCATTATAAAATGTATAAAAATCATTATAAAATGTCCCATAATGTTCATAAGTGTTGAAATCAGGTGATCCTTTGAGTCTTAGGTCGAGGTTTCTGCATTCATTCTGTGTCTTCTCTTTCATTTAGGGTTTATTTTCATTTTTCACTTGTCTGTCAAAGTTAAACCTCTCATTCAAAAGCTATGAAAAAAAAAAACTACGTTTGCTCTATCTATTTATATACTCTCATACCTTTGAGTACATTTTGACAAAAGAACTGGGCTTTTTTCATTTTAAAGACCACTAAATACTAAAAATGCGCATACTCTAAATCAGCATGACTTAATAATCTATTTACTACTATATTTGTAGAGCATTTTATTTTGTAAAGCTTTGTTTTCCTGTGTTATTTTAACATTTGTCCGTGAGTATATTCTAGATGAGCTTCTTCTTCTTCTACTCTCTTGTGGAGTGGGGGTGCAGCAAAGCCAGGAATTACAGGTAAAAACAGGGCCTAGATTTTACTGTATATATTAGTTTGGCCCAGAGAGGGACAGGACCACGCCTGAGATTTGTTCACATAACTTCATAGCCCCCATTTCAAAGGCTGAATGTATATTTATGACAACCTCCTCCTTCAGGAGACGCTTCCCTCACTTTTCATTCCTAAATTTCTGGCTGACTTCCTTTTGTAATTTTTTACTGTAAAGATGAGGAAGTGTCTTTGAGTGTATGTGCAGCTTTATGATCATCCGTTTTTTTTATGTTCGAGTGAGTGACTGAGAGAGGTGATGTCAAAGCAAAGGTCAAGTGTGTATTTCCCAGTCAGTGTATGTCAGAAGCCGTGTGTCTGTTTCACAGTGGAAAGAGTTGAAAGGGAGAGAGAGAGAGAGAGAGAGAGAGAGAGAGAGAGAGAGAGAGAGAGAGACGACGCTTGTCACGCATAACGTGCAGTGCTCATCAGAAGACTGAAGGGATTGCTCAGTTACAGTTTGTACCTGGTGTGTACAGAAGTACATTGACAGCCTGAGGTGCGGCGAGCTCCAGCGACGGGTTAATTTTGTGCTTCAGCGTCTCTGCGGTTGTTTTGGGAACCATCATTGGCACTAGAGACACACAGACCACTGTTAAAGACAGCTAACTAACCTTTCACAGGTGGCAAATGCACAAACGCGCACTAAAAACAAACAGCAATAATGAGTCATTATGTACTAAGGAACATGTAAAGTTTCCAAATGATCTCAAACCAGTCTTACCAGAGTGCTTCTGGTATGCAAATTCTAACCAAAACCAAGTCATTAACCACAGCCTAGGTTCATTGCTGTTTTTGTTTTGTGTATTAAAGGAAATTCTAATGACTTCCATGTTGACAGAATGGGCGGTAAAAGTAAAGCCACCATGAAAAAAATTAACAACAATACAATCATCACTACCTTCCATCTTGATGCGATCAAAGTGAGCCAGCTTCGAAGCAGCATAGATGGCCTTACTGCTCTGAAGGCTGCCCACTACTGCGTCCATTAACAAGGCATTGGTCAGAGCCTGCTGCATGTACTGGGGGTCCTGGAGACAAAGAAGCCATTTTAAAGTTACATTTAAACTACAATTACATTTCTTGCTTTCAAAAAGCAAAAAGGTAGATAACGCTTCACAAAAAGGCATAGAAAATAATTTATTTAAGAGCTTATTTTAGAGTTGTGGCCTCTACAACCAAAAGTGTACTAGCATAAAATATATTTAAAAACAAAAGAAAAATGGACACTTAAACTTAAAATGCTTTTGTTAAATCAAGGCTAAAAAAATATTTTTTTACGACGCCAATAGAGGTACAATAAGAGCATACCACAGCATCACTACAATAGAAAGTATACGTCCTGATTATTTGGTTGAAATTCTTGGAGCAATAATGCACGAGTACAAGAAGTCTAAAAGTGAGAAAAGAAAGAGACCATGAAAGAAAAATGAGAGAAAAATGAGAGGAGTGAGGGACAGCGATGTTGCAGTTACATCTGGTTTCACAAAGGAAACCCGTCTTTGTTCAAGTGTGTGTATTTATGTTCATGTACACATCTGGGAATTTCAACCACACCTACTAAAGGTCAGTGAAGTTCACAATAACACACACACACACACACGCACACGCACACGCACACGCACACGCACACGCACACAGGTACAATGGGTATAATTCATTACAACACAGTCTCACTGTGCCCTGCACTGTTAACGCTGGTAACCTAGATAAAGGTACAGTATGAGTAATAAAAGGCACATGATAACGTTCCTTCTAATGTATTTATTCCTCTGTTTTCTGTTTCCAGTATACACTCATACTGGCACACGCACGTCCTCACACACACCCTACACCTACAGCTTTACCTTGTGTTGGTCAGCCATGTTGCGCCCGGCCCACATCTCTTTGACCATCAGGTTCCATAGCTCAGTCTCCGTTTTCAAATTGGCCTCGAATGTCTCCTTCCTGCCGTGAATACGCAGCTTCAGGCTGGGGATTCGCAGGAGCAGGATGGGAGCGGAGGACACTTTCACCTCCTGCAGGGAAAGAGAGGAAGCGGGCTCGAGGACAATATACCCAAATTGAGCGTGGTGTTCTGGCGGTTTATACTGTATCTGCATTGTTCAATCTTGTAGTCCTGATTGAAAGAAGTTTTTTAAGCTCTCCTCATAAATTTTCTTATGCTCACCTCGATCTCATTTGTAAGTACCATTTCCATCTAAAAGGTCTTTTTTCTCACCTCTAAATCTCGGTACTGTGCCACCTCCACGTATCCCGGCCGTCCGTCGGTCAGCAGGAAGAGCCGCCGCTGAGTCATGGCGATCTTCCCCACACCGCGGCTCGTCTTGACAGAGGAGGACAGCTTGAAGACACACTCGCTGGGCTCAATGTGCTCCAAGACGGACGCCGGCAAGGACACCTAAAAATGTTTGTCATTTTCTTTATTGTCTTTGATGTTAAAGGTTGTTAAAAATAACACATCTATGCATTACTACAGCGGTATCCTTTGTACCATTGCACCCACATGTGTATTTAACACCCTAAAGAGTTTTTATAAATCAAATTCATTTATTAAAACTATCATAAATACTCTCTAAAGACTTTTGGGGAAAAATCATATTAATTCAGTTTGCCAACATCAATTGGTATTAATAATGCATTTCATTGATTTTGTTATTGCTAACTCTTAAATCCAGTTTAAGTTACTCATATCTTAAATATTGAAATATTGTTTTTCACCAATCTTACTACATACCTTTCTTTGTAACATTTTACAGATTTATTTCAGGCAACACCAGATTTCACACACTGAACAAAATGTTTCTCTCACACAAACTTTAAATGTATAAAGAAACAACCCAATTGATGTTTGCATATGCTGTTTGTAAGCCTGTAAAAAGAGGTATAACGAGCTTATCATCAATTATGATCAGCTGACGAGCACAAAATGATTGATTTTCTATGTATGTCACACTACCACCATTACACTGTGAATGTGAATACAACTCAGAGTTCCCACACCTTCATAAACATCAAATTCAATGACATTTCAAGGAATTTCCAGGCCCAATTCCCTCATTCCCCAAATTCAAGGACCCAACCCAGTGTAGTTAAAGATGCGGATAAAGGTTAATTACTGTTACCACACTGGGAAAATGTATAATAAAAATAAACTGACGGGGGTGTGAAACAATGATGCAACTGCACAAGACACATGCAGACAGCAGAACATATTTACTTACTTGGTGTTAAGACATTTTTTTTCCCGATTTCTATTCTTGCACAAAATATATAAAGCCAAACACTTTCAATGACCCATGTCTATTTAGGTGTATTTTCAAAAACATTCAAGTATTTCAAGCACCCGTGGGAACCATGTTCACTGCAGCTGATGTGGGCAAAAACCATATTCAAGTTGGATGTTTTAACCTATAAACAGACCTCCTGTGCCTCCACCTCTGTCTCCTTCCAGATGGTGTAGAAGACTCGAAACAAATCTGGACCAACCTGCTTCTGATGACCTACCAACACATTAACACACACTCTTAAAATGAGAATAATATGCAGGCAGGGTGCAAAATTAACAGTTTTGTCCAATGGTCAAATGGCTAATGAATGTTCAAATGTTATCAGCCACTTAATAAATGACCATTGTTTTAAGGGATTGAAGCAAATCTTCTAGCCATGTGCATAATTTACCAGTAAATGATGCTAAGTTTGTGCCCAGTTTGCAGTTATCCTGCATGACTTCTGGCACTAAATTTACTGCATAAACTAAAACTACATTTTGATCTTCATTTACCTAGAAACGGTTGACAAAGCAACCTGCCTGATTGCAGAGCGAGCAGTTGAGGGTTCAAGATTCAAGAAGCTTTATTTATCCTGAGGGAAAATTATTGTGCAACAGTTTCAATACAAAGATGGGAAAGGATCAGAGTGACAATAAGCTAATATAAATCAAATCAAAATAAAGCTAACATAAAATAAATCAAACAATAACTAAATGTGACAGAGTGCAACGGACATTGTGGTTAAACGTACGTATATACAATATACAACAATACGCACCATGCAGTGTAGCAGCATAATGAAATAAGATAAGTAACGACTAAATAAGTGATAAGGAGCGATAAGTGATAACAGTGTTAAAAATGTAGCAGCATTTCTTACAGAACTAAGTTACAGTAAAGTACAGTAAAATGTAGCAGCATGTAGTTGTCGTCCGTACTGTACATCACAACAATGAAAAAAAAATTCCAAACTCAAATTTCAGTTTTATTATGACTTCAAATAACCACCGCAGGACAATGACTTCATATTGTCCAAAACCTATATCTCAGAATTCCACCACAATGTGTTCCTCAAGTCTAATCTGCAGTTTATGAGGACAGGTTTTTGAAGCTGATAACCAGGAGTCCAACAATCACAACAGTCTGTCTCTGTTTCTCCAGTACAGGCCAGAAGAGGAAAGGAAAACTTGACGTTTGCTCACTCTACCCAACAGCATGTAGGTTCCCTTTTTCCAATAACATAATGTGGAGGACAAGATAAGCTCTCACTTCAGCCTTTCTTCCTGAAGAAAGATTTCCAGCAAGCAATTTTGGCTTAAACCTCAGCTTTTTTTTACCTGTACCCCAACTCTCCCTCTCTACACTTCCTTCCTCCCTTAGATCTTACCTTAAATTAAAAACAAATATCCCTATTTACTCAGTCATAACTCTTATGACTCAAATATCTTGTCCTTCCTGTTCGAATGTCCAGTCTGAGATCACAGGAATGTTGGCAGGTCACTGCGGCTCTCACGCCGGCTGGCACTAATTGCTCCTGGCTGCTCATAATGTTTACAATGTATAAACTATGGTGTTCAAGTCTGCTCAGTGCTTCAGTGCATGCTACTTTTAAAATTTGCTATTAGCCGTCGGCTTAATGCTGAGAAATGATTACAGGAGCCTTGGTTATACCTACAGCACCAAACAGCCAAGCATGAAAAACTCTCCTTCTTCAAGAACGGGTGAGGTAATGATTAGCCTGAGGAATTAATGTTTGCTTGGAAAAAAGGAGGGGTGTAGTGGACTATTTGTGTGTGTGTGTGTGTGTGTGTGTGTGTGTGTGTGTGTGTGTGTGTGTGTGTGTGTGTGTGTGTGTGTGTGTGTGTGTGTGTGTGTGAGTGTGTGTGTGTGTGTGTGTGTGTGTGTTGAGGCATCATCTTGGACGTGGTAAGAAAAGTTTTTCAGAACAGCCAGTTTGATCTGTGTAAACTCATACATGTATGTATATGCACTATACTACATTACTTACCTACAGTTAGAGCATCAAAGAGTCTATGTATGGTCCCTTGGTCTTTTACAATGCCGGACTCCTGGATACATTTCACAAACTCCTCCAGCTGCATGTATTTCTTCGGCAGCTGGAAACGCTTCACGGAATCTTCCTCATGCCCGTTGCCGTTGCGCGCACGTTCCCGCTCCTGGTCCCTCTTGACCCGACTGATGAGCCGCTTCAGTTCTGGCCGTTTGTCCGCCTATGCAGAAATTCAGTCACTCATTGTTACAGTTATGATCAATATGGTTATTATCACCAGTATCATCACAGATGTTCTGAGTTGAGTTATTGATGACCATTAGAGATTCATTGTCTTGAGTTAAGTGTTTCTTTGCCTGATAACATTTGCATGACGTACACAATATGATTGCTTAAAGGTCCTATATTGCAAAAAGTTAGATTTCCATGTCATTCCCCGGCTGCAATGTCAATACAGAGACGCCAAGAGCAGTGATGCAGAAGGCTCAGAAACGCTGACCAATGAGAGCAGACTGGGCTTTTTCGGGAGGGGGATTAAAAGAGACAGGCGCTAATACAGAGCGTTTCAGAAAGAGGGTGAATACAGATATATTTCGACAGTATGAGAAAAATAATGTGCTTTGTGAACATTAAATCATGTAAACATGTCTCCGTAAACCAAGAATACAAGTATGAACCTGGAAATTAGCATAATATAGGACCTTTAAACTCAGTGTGACTAATATATATAAATCAGGGATGTGATTGAATGAAGTGAATCCAGATAACAGCATTTAAAACTAGTACAACACAGCGTCCTCCTCATTCATGACGGACTGACCTGTAACCGTTCAGATTCTGGCAGGGAGTCAACCAGTGACTTAACCATCTGAGAGGGGAAGATATCAGAGTCAGTTTTATAAAGACTCTGGAAGTCCTCCAGTGCATCCAGACGCCTGTTGGACACAGTGTTTACCAAACCACGCAGGTAGTGGTACCTGGAAAGACAGACGGATGGATGGGGTTAGATGTCTGATGAGGGTTATTGTAGTTGTTTAGAAGTCAGTTGGTTTACTTGAAATGTAGATCATTTGTGTGAAACTTAAAAGGGGAACTACGCAAGTTTTACATTTTTTTTAAAGATAATTTTTTGGCAGTTTTTCAAGCCTTTTAATAGATAGGACAGACAGGAAATGGGGTGAGAGAGAGGGGGGGAGACATGCGGCAAAGGGCCGCAGGTCAGAGTCGCACCCGCGACCACTGCCTCAAGGACCTTCAGCCTCTTTACATTGGGGCGACTGCTCTAACCACTCAGCCACTGGCTGTACCGAACCATGCCAATTTCTAAAAATTCATATATGGTATTCTTATGGTCTAAAACAGCGCAAAATATAAGTAAATATGAACAAGCTTCTCCCAAATCCAAAAAATAGAGCATAAAACTAATATGTGTGATGTCATCAGGTGTAAAGTGTGGAGCTGCTCCATAGACAATGAATTTGGAAAGATGTTATAAATGACACTGAGAGCACTCAGGGGAATGCTCCGAGTATATGGGAACATTTTCTGTTTCAGAACTGAGAACACTTCAACAGAATAAAGCTAATTTGGGTAAAAATATAATAATAATAAATTAATCTGTGGGTCCAGCAGCTCAATACTTTATACTTGATGACATCACAAGTTTGAAATTATTTGCGTTTGGTGTGAAACTTCTAAGGTTTCTGGCTTTGAGAGAGCAGATTTCCTTCCTTTCCTACGCCACCGGAATAATCATATTTCATTTATATACAATTCAAAGTTTTTGTTCCGGTTCAGTGATTTACTTGAACAATTTATTAAAATGTTCTTACCAGAAGCAATTTCTAAATTATTCATACAAAATGATACACATCGCTCACAGTGAATGTTTTACAAAATGTCAATGGTATATAACCTGTTGTTCTAGTTTACTACTGCGCTTCCCTAAAAAAACAACAGCTCAGCAGGAAATCTGACAGGAAGGCGGTCATCTGAGAAAAACACATCTGTACTATTTGCTTCTGTGTTGTCTGAAATTTGCATTAACAGATTCACAGTTTACACAGAAGCTAAAACAAACAAGAGCACACTGCAATAAGCAAATCCTGCAAGATTATTTAACAGCATTTTTAACATTTCTAATGAAGATTCTGTTTGGTTTTGAAGTCACCGCACACTGTTTATTTTTAAGAGAGTAAATCTTATTCAAATTATTCGGAGCTACACACAAATACTAACACAATACAAATACCACCAGAAACACTTACATACACTATCAGCATTTCAAGATGATCACCATTAAATAATACAATTTAAAATGTCCAAATTTTAATTCATTTCTCAGTTTTATCTCATAACAGTACCTGGCCAGCAGAGCAGACTCTTCAGGTGGTGTAGCACTAATAGCCTTCCCCAAGGAAGAAACCATGTCAGAATAGTAGTTCTGGACGTAATGATAGGCCAGTGGAGGGGGGAACTCCGGGAGGCGGAAAACCTTCACCGCTTTCTGAGCAAGCTTCAACCCTGGAAGGTAACAGAGGAAATTAGAAATAGTTTGACTTCCACTCTCCATTAATCCACTTCCCCCATCAGTACTGACCAACATCAGGCGTCATCTTCCTGAGGGAGGCTGGTCTGTTGGAGCTGATGGCAGTCACAGTGTCAATGGCAGGATGCTCCAGGTTAGGCAGGCTGGCTCCCAGCCTCTTGCTCAGTCTGTCATTAGGGTTGGTGTAGCTGCTGTAGCCAGTCCTGGACAGATCAGACATGAGAGGCCGGCGAGGAGACTCCGTCATCGCGCGATTCCTGTAGAAAGACGAGGGGGAGACGGATGTTAGTTTTAAGCAGGTTTAATATTCATATCATTACATAAGGCAATCTAATTTTCATTTATGGTGGACGTTCTTTGCTAGGAACCCAGAAGATCAATTCATTAACAGTGTTTACTCATTTATCCGCTCTTAAAGTCTGACGTAACCTCCTTTATAAGGACTATTTGCAGGTCCAAACGCTCCTTCTTACTCAGACCTGTTCAAACAACAGAAAACACAGCACTGCGGCACTTTAGAAATACAAGGCATGGACCTGCTTGGACCCGAAAGAGTACTTTGAAAGGGTCTTATGTTTAACTTAAAGACCAGTAAGACAAATCCCCCATTCCAGTTATGCACTACATGAATGTCTTTATCACCTGAAAGGTTCATGAAAAGCACATCAATGTTTCCTGAGCGTTTTCAGTGATTTGTTTTTTCTGCTTTAGGGCTGCAAGTAGTCCAACAGTTTACAATTTCTGTTGAGTGTCTGAATGGTTCAGCTCTACTGGGTTTAGCACGTACAACAACTTTGGGGCAGCCCTGGACTCACTGTCGGGCTCAGGACCAGCTTACGATAGAAAATAACTACTTTACAGGATTGTGTGCCTCATGTGAGGTGTGTAATCTCAATATGTATTAACAGACATTTCATTAACCGTGGAACAAACTATTATTTTTATATTTAGCTTGCACTTCATATCTCCACAGTGTTGCCTGTTATCTACGTCCCTCAATTATGACATCATACCAGCATCATACCTGTGTGCATGGTTACGTGTGTTCTGCTCCATGCAGCTGAAGGTGTCCCGTTTCCTGTTCAGCCTGTCTCGCAGGAATGAGTGGAAGATATGAGTTTCCAATACCTGGGGACAACAACAAAGAGAAATATGCATCACAGATTGGTAGAATTTGTGTGTGTGTGCTAGTGTTTATGTCTGTGTGTGTACATTTGTGAGTGTACCTTCTTGTAAAAGGAGTGGTCTGCTGGCTCCCTGGTTCTCAGGAACTCCTCACTGTTAAAAACTCTGTGCTCATGGTTTAGAAAGTCCTGAACATCTCTAATGAAGTTGTGAAAAACGAAAGAGGGTCAGAGGAACAGTCAGACAAAACATACAGAAACAGAGAACTAGTTTAAATCGGATTATCTATAATATGACTTAATGCGTAAGCGTATACCTACTGACCACTTTCTTTGCAAACTATTTGTAATAAAGCACATCTGCATGCAGGACATGCACAGAGTGTTACCTGAAGATGTTGACCAATAGTTCCAGTGCTATGTTCTGTATCTGTGTGTTGAGGCGTGTCTGCCAGTCTCTGCGTTGGCATCGCAGGGCGTTGGCATCAGTGCCCGCTCCAAGGTGACACAGTTCCAAGTCAAAATGAAGCTGGAGACACTCCGCCCTACACACACAGACAGACACCGAGTATGTAAGCATCATCTTGTCCAGAGTGACCTTACAGGACTTTTATTCAGATCAGTCATCTAAAGTCTGTTCCCTTTGTAATTTAATTTAGCAGGTATTTAGGCAGTAGATTTAATTTTAGTTCCAAATCTATTTCAGCTTTGATGCAAGCTGACGCTCTACTGTCGGTTCCAGTGCCAAAATGATTTTAAGGAAAAATAAATTCTTTAACATAGAATGGCTGTACAACGGTAATTATGGTGTTAACTTCACAGCGGTTTACTTTTACATTGTGTGTGTGTGTGTGTTTGTGTGTGTGTGCGTGCTACCTTGACATAAAGCTCTCAGCTGCAGCCAGAGGAATGGCTGGTAGGTCAATGGTTTCAGACCATGACGACTGAATAATGCCATCATCAACATTCACCAGAATGAGTTCCTCTGTCTCCTGTAGACACACACACACACACACACACACACACACACACACACACACACACACACACACACACACACACACACACACACACACACACACACACACACACACACACACACACACACACACACACACACACACACACACACACACACACACACACACACACACACACACACACACACACACACACACACACACACACACACACACACACACACACACACACACACACACACACACACACACACACACTTACTTGTAGGTACAATGGGTATAATTCATTACCACACAGTCTGACTGTGCCCTGCACTGTTAGACTAACAGGCAGCTACTGTTAAAGATGTGAACTAAGCTTCTGTTAGACACCGAATAAAGATGAATGCAGTGGAGAATTAGTTATTGTTATATACTGTATATGAGCTCAAACAGGACAATAACAAAATGATTGCCCATTTATATTACACACCGACATAACGATAAAGCCACAATCCTGGCTGGGGGTGATTTTGAAATGGTTTATTTATTTAAATGTTAAGCATTATTTATTTATTTAAATGTTGAGCAATTCTTTTTTGTTTTCTTTGTTAAAATGGTCAGATATTGACTGATACTGAATATGATGTTTATTTAGCTATTTATTTTATTTATTCTTTATTTTATTAGTGTTAATTTCAAAAACTGGTTGAGGATGTAATACATTGTAAAAATGTATAATAATGTCTAATAATGTTAAATATGCTTTAATAACGTTATTTGTTTAAGAAGTCATCCTTCTGAGTACCTTTGTATAGTCATACTGGAGCACAATACACATTTAAAGAGGTCAAAAATTCACTTGACCTCAAAAAGCACATCAGTCAGGCTTCAGAATCGATATGTATTTATCTATTATCTATTAATTCCACTAGTTCTGAGCATTGCACGTAAATAAAATAAATAATTTTAGTTCAAGGAAGAACCCGAGATTCAATCATAATATGTCCTCCCTACTCTAGGCGGAAATAACAGTTTACATATTAACTTGAAATCAACTTAAGACAAAACACACCCATCATCTTGGACAAGAAAGGTCAGATTTGCCAACATAACTTGACCCAAAGCAAGAAAGCCAAGACTTTAATCACTGAAGCTGATAAGATGTCTGTAGACAGTGAAAGGTTATACTCACTGCTGCGACCTCTTCGAAATGACTGATGTGACAGCCCATCAGGAAGGCTGTGGGAGCCATGAGGAAGTCCAGCATTCCTCGAGCCAAGACGGGAACGTAGGGCTGCTGCCAGGACAGAGGCTGAAAGGAGGAACAGAAAGCAGATGAAGAGATGGATGCTGTAGGCAGTTTTAGAATAAAGACACAATGATCCTCCTCCACTGACCTGCAGGTACAGCAGCAAACACTCTGCGACCAGAGTGAGTTTGGCCCAGTCAGAAGAGAAGAATACCAGCCTCTGCTCTTGAAGGAGACAGGACAGCACCTAGAGAGAAGAGGGCCTCATAGGGTTAACTGAATATAAGATTGTTTTCTCATTTTTAACATTTAGGATGTACTTAATGTCACGCATTTCATTACTTCCAACTAAAAGCAGCGCAACCACAGCTCGTCTTTCTCCAACAATGACCCATTAACACATTAAAAGTACCTTTGTATGGCTAAATAAATTGTATTCTTGTGTTTATATGCCATGCAAGGGGGGTCTCTGTGTTCTGCGTTACCTGGAGCAGTGTTGTGTGCGTGAAACAGAGGAAAGGAAGATGCAAGTCGATGTCGATAACAGGGCTATCCTGATCTTCCCTGGATGGAAGAACCACGTTGAGTGGACGGAGGTTGAAGGACTGACACACAGAAACACACACAGGATTTATATATACAGATAAAGTGAAGGTGATAGTGTTTGTGAGAGCTATAACAACTGAGACAGCTAAAGAGAGAGAGAAATAGATAACGTGGTTTCTGACCACATGGAGCCGTCCAGGCGGTGGTAAAGGGACCAGGGACAGCTTGGCAGAAAATTCCTTTATGGTCTCCTCAAAGTCAGCTTGTCTTGCAGGACGCAACTGGACTAGGAGACTGAGAAGTTAGAGGTGGGGGTTAGGACACAGAGACCAGTTTAACGTCACCAAATCACTTAATCAACGTAAGGTTATCCATCAGCTCTAAAGAAAGGATTACCATGATAAGCAGTCTCTCAGAGCATTGTAGTAGGGGAACTTAGAGATGACACACAGAGCAAAGGGTGTAAAGAGGCGGGACTTTGATGAATTCCACCTGTGGCCATTCTGGACAGCACCTTCCTGGCAGGACTGACAGAGTAGATAGCGAATTAGAAACAATCTGTACGTCTGTAATCATTGGACTCAATGTGTTTTTCTGTTTATGTGAGAGAAGGTTTGTGTTTGTACCTGTACAGCTCTGTAGTACTGAACGACAACTCCATGGGTTCGGTTCCCAAAGAGGTCGGTAAAAACCAGGAAGTGATATTTGTCTTCTTTCTGCTCATTGGCTAACTGAAGACCACCTACCCAATGGAAAGCAAGAAGACTCAAGATATGCCCCAAAGCAGAGCTGAGCTGTATGTTGCATTCATTTCATAAAGGAGTTAGATTCACATTCGTTGCAAAGACAACTCAGAAACAAAATATTTTTGTCATTATAATAAAAGACATACGGTCAAGGGTAAAAAAGGAAGTGCAAGACTGTATAAAAGCAGGTGGTTTTGATGAACCTACATTGTTACATGTACTTATTATTTTTAGAACCTTGGTTGTCGGGTGGGGAGCTTGTTTACTGAAGCGGTTTGTTTTTTTGTGGTGTGTCTTCCTGTGTCTTTTTATTGCATTGATCATGAGAAGCGCTCCTACTTTCACTGTATTCTGTACAATGAAAATAAAGGCTTTCTGTTCATCCTTTTCTACCGTGGACTTCTAGCAGGATAGGGATCCATGACGGTAGATAGATATTTAGCCAGCATAGCAAGATTACAATTTAAGATTATGATCTGGGCCTTTAGTTGTTCTGGTGCCAGCCTGGCGAGACAGCGTTCCATGATGGTATCCATAGCGCGGCAAGATCAATCACATCATGACACTGTCCAGCAGTTAGATCAGTAGAAATCAAGGTGGATATGTTATCCTATGCGCTAAAGAAGTAAGCAAAGCATACCAGGCAAACTTAGCAAAAAATATGTCGGTCTTACAAAGGTAACAAAAAGATTTTTCATCACTGTGTTCTTCAATTCAAAATATGGTAATGTTTAGTTTGCCAGAGAGGAAACACACTGTACCGGGGAAACAGAGCTGCGGTAAGGCGATGAGGTCCAGATCCTTTGGAACACTGATGTCCTCTGTTGCTGAGGACGCTTCAGTGCGATTGGTTGTTTCTCCATTATGAGACACTTCTGCAGCACGATCTCGTC
The DNA here is from genome assembly GCF_963691815.1 of Echiichthys vipera. Taxonomy (NCBI): domain Eukaryota; kingdom Metazoa; phylum Chordata; class Actinopteri; order Perciformes; family Trachinidae; genus Echiichthys; species Echiichthys vipera. The sequence continues at coordinate 19,381,600 of NC_139838.1, read as the reverse complement.
TCTTCTGCAAACAAACAGTAAAAGACAACAAATGTGGGTTTTATTTCGGAGTGTGATCAACAAAGATGCCTGCTGAATGTGATCGGAAATGCCAAATCCTTTATCCAAGACACAAGAAAAAAACTGTCTTAAATTGACCACTACTGCCTGAATATGTCTTTAGAGATTCACGTTTGAATTTAGTTTTTTACCTTTTTGATGAAGCTCCTCCTTCTCTGGACACGACTGAAAGCTGGACCAATCGACTGGCTGGAGTTGGTCTCCTTGGAAACAAATGGCGGGGCGTGGACCTGCAGTACCTCAGCTTCCAGCAGGGAGGGTTCATTTAACTTACTCTGCTGATGAAGCTGTGAAACAGTTTGGAAATATTTAGGGTTATAGGTTTGGCAACCAAGAAGTCACTGTATACATTAAGACCCAGCGGAAAATCTATTCTAATGCTGTAATACATTACTTTTTAAGAAGCAACATTGCCATTAGCTATATTTAGCTCAAGTATGTGTATAATCTGTCATGTAAAGCTGTCATTAACATGCTCTTGCTGTTCATGGTGTGGATTAACTGCTCAAATAGCACCATTTATCAGCCAAATGCTGGTAAAATATACAAGTGGCTAGTAGATTTGCTTCACTTACCATCAAAAAACAATGGTAATTTTTGGTTTTCCATTAGAAAAAGTTGTGGTACTTGACCCAAGAAGCATGAAAGGTGTCGATGTCTTCGACATGTTTTTTTTAAATTTTGCATACTCTTTTATCGTACAGTGGTTTTCTTCTGTCTTTGTGTCTGTGTATATTTATACCTGGTATATGTCTCGAAGCTTATCACTGGGCGCTCCAACCACTACACAAGCCTCCAGCAGTCCAGACGGGAGCTCTGCCATCACACACACTGCCAGAAAAACACACAAAGTGCATTCACATGACATCATCATCATCATATAACCGTTAGCAGTTTTTCTATAACATTTGGACTACTGTAAGCAATATCTCTGGTTATATTAGGTGATGGCAGGAAAAGCTGCAAATCTAAAAAGTAAGTTTAAGGTTCCTTGTTATTTCAGGTATTTTATTCCCTCAATCATCCAAAAATAGATATAATTCCAGGGTACCGCTGGTAAAAATCTGATGGTTCAAAAACTTTGACCATGACTCACAAAACATTCCCTGACCAGATGCTGCCGAACTCATTTGAGTTCAAGTTTTCCATGTGACAAAACATGCAACTTCCTCCATAGGCATGCTAACAAACTCACCCCTACATATATGACTGACTGACACACACACACACACACACACACACACACACACACACACACACACACACACACACACACACACACACACACACACACACACACACACACACACACACACACACACACACACACACACACACACACACACACACACACACACACACACACACACACACACACACACACACACACACACACACACACACACACACACACACACACACACACACACACACACACCTGTTACGGAAAGTAAACTACTACTACTACTACATTTTAAGCCAGATGTTATATAAGTTGTATTTGTTATATAATCATAAAAAAGTACTGTAATTGTTAATGTTTAGGTTATGTCTCTTTTGTTTCAGGAGGTCAAGTTAGCATTCATACCACGTTGTGTTACAGAAGCTGGACGATTCAACCCTTTATCCATTACCTTTGGATATATTATGCAATTATTTTCAAAAAAGCATCTATTCTGATTCCAGCGCTCAGTTGCCAACTAGTTGTCATGCACTCTTAATCTTGGTGCTGTTCACGAGTTCTGCATCCCATGCTACTTACAGAGTGACCTACCTTAGAGGTTTTTCTGGGTGTATGCAGCCTAAAAAAGGAATACTTGCAAACACTACTCAGTTACGTATTTGTGTTTATTTTCCTGTTAAACGCGACATGTGGAGATATGCTTTTTTTTTCATTGGTTAAACTACTCTCAACATATACTGAAGCTCAGGTGTTATCGACACAGAGCAATGCTTAGGTCCTCATCAATCAACTTATCTACCTAATCCATCCATCTGGGTCAGGCCGATCCAAGAATAAACATCTGACTTGTATTAGTTGCAACTGCAGGCAGAACCCAAGGAACTGCACTGTTAAATCGTCTGCTTTCTCTCAGCCTTTATCTTTCGACTCTCCTCTCCTCTCTCTTTCCCCCTCCCATCTAACCCCCCTGCTTTATCTCTTTAATCTACTGTTTCATCCCATATTTATTATCTATTTTTTCCCTTTTTCTGTTTTGCCATTTTCTCTTCTTTCTTCACCTTCGACATGCTTGCCTGCTTTCTTTCCTTCTCTCAGTCTTCAGGCCATTCCGGCCTCTAACTAACTAGCCTGCTGTGTCACGGAAACACACACACACACACACACTCACTCACTCATTCACTCACACATTCACGTCATTTACTCCCTGAAAAACTCCCTGAAGCAGTTTTACAATCATCTCACAAAAATGAACTGGCAGGAGGACAGTCTCTTGCACAGTCACACACTTAATTAAATGCAGATGCTGGCAGAAGAAAAACAAGAATCTTAAGTAGTATTGTGTGCCTTTCAGAATAAAAGCTTGTACTTTGTTTCTCCATTGTAGTGAAGCAAGTAACAACTATTTTCATTGTTGATTAATCTGTCGATTCGTTGTTTGGTCTTTAAAATGTCATAAAATAGTGAAACATGTGGGTCAATGACATCCTCAAATGTCTTGAAACTAGAACATATTCACGTTTAAGAAGCTGGAGTCAGAGAATATAGACTAGTTTTGCTAAAAAAAATGCAACATGATTAATCGATTATCAAAGTAGTTGGCAATTATTCAAAAGTTGACAACAAATCGATTAATTGTTGCAGTTCTGTCTCATTCCACATCGTTTTTAAGAGTCCACTACAAAAACAGCACTGAGTGGAATAATCATCAATAATCAATATGTTTAACAATAATATAGCTGAGTGGTAGTGTATCTATGAGGCGGTAGCCTCCGTGCAGGTATTTTATAGAACTGAAAAGACACATTGAAGGTGGCTTCTTCTAAAATGGAAGTGGTTTAGAGAAGTGACTTACAGGAATTAAAGTAATTTTTGCATTTGTGTCCTGGGACCGTTCTGCCAGTGAACGTGCAACAATCTTTTCTAAATTTAGAAATCTGATAAAGTATTGACTGGAAACACAGCACAGTCCCATGAACTGCAAATGGGTTAATGATTCTGTTGAGCTATTGTTTTACTTTGGGAAATATGCAGCTACCCTATATATCTTGCACATCTCACTGATTGTATTTATTTATTTTTTATTAGACAAAAGAAACATAACATCAAGACAGAAACATAGCATAAGTCACATTAAACAACACACACTTAACACTGGATCTCAACAAACATAAACACAACAACGAAAATCCTCAATGTCGTCACAGATATCATCATCACAAATAACATCAAGAGGCTTTACAACCCAAAATAAATAATCACAAGTTATTATTGCTAGACGTGTGGTTGTTTTTTACTTCATAGTGTCCTGTTGTGTGCATGTCTGCTCTGGTGGGCTACCGCCTGTATAACACATCTTTATGTGCCGATGCATGCCTCGCTGTATCGGCTATTACTATTTACCTTTATGTGTACTTGTCTAACGCTGACTGTTGTTTGTCCTGCATGCTGCATGTATGTTTTAAGCCTTGAACTACTGGATATTGTATTTTTACAGGATATGTGGTTATGATTAATGTTTTATCAGAAAGTGTTGTTCTTATCTTGGTTAATGTGTTGTTTTTTTAAAACCTTCTTGTTGTTTTCTTTTTAGGGAGCCTTTTGTTACATCTGTTATAGGGAAGGTTTTCGTTGCCACCGTACTCTACGGGGGAATTGTTGGGTCTATGTAAATCATAAATATGTCATAGAGTAATGGTCTATACCTACTCTGTAAAGTGTCCTGAGATATCTTTGTTATGTTTTGGCACTATAAATAAAGTTGAATTGAATTGAATTGAATCTGGCCAGGGGCTGCAAATGTAAACTCGCCTTCTGGCTAAATCTGGTATATTTACAGAAATGTTTAATATGCACTGTCCCTCTCAAACAAAAACAAATAAATAAATACTGTTTTACTTACTATTCAATGTGTTTATTGATTTGTTTGTTTTTATTATTGAATTTGCTATTCTTATTTATTTTCTCTTATTATCCCAGTGAAATCCCAAACAGAGCAGTGGTGCATGTTTACAAGTGTTTACTGAGCCCTTCTGACTGAGACACAGGAAGAGGGTGAACAATTAAAGCGGGTGACACTCGCTCTTTAATTGGCACCAGTCAACATTTACAAGGTTTTTTGGTCTGGTTTCTAAGCAAACCGGAGCCAATCATTAATGAACTGGACCAGTGAACGGGATAAAGAAATATGGAGTAGGTAATGAATTGTAGACTATTTCATGAAAACACTCTTTAAACCCTTTTTACTGCTTTTTCTTCCCTCACTCTGTGCCACAAACACGCCGTTTATATCCACGCTGACACAACCTGAAACCTTAAGTGTGCTAACGTTAGGTGAGACCTGAAACGCACCAGTCGAGCAGGATTCTTGCCATAGCAACGTTAAAATGAAAGACTTACCTGAATTTACTCGATCATTTTCCACTGACACGGTTAATTCACATTGAGGAGAAGTTAACTAGCACCAGCTCGCTGTCATGAATCAGTTAACAGGTCCAAACGCTACAGTACGGACTTCAATAACTTTTACAGTACGCTGTGATTCAACGGTTACTGGCAAACTAAGAGCAGTTGGGCTGCACATTTCAAAATAAAAGCGTTTCCACTTCCGGGCTGTGTAAAGGGTACCATGGTGACACCTACTGTGTGTTTAGTGTACTGCTGTATCATGTACACACATCAGTAGAAATGCATGTTATGTTATGAATTGTAGGTTTTACAATTAATTATAGTAATGATACATTTATTTATGTATCTTTGCAGCCCACTTTATTGTTACACAAATAGAAAAACAAATGTTAAACTAATAGAAAAGTACTTAATTCAAGATTCAAGATTCAAGAAGCTTTATTCATCCCGAGGGAAATTATTGTGCAACAGTTTCAATACAAAGGTGGGAAAGGATCAGAGTGACAATAAGCTAAGATAATCAAATCAAAATAAAGCTAACAAAAATCAACAATAACTAATTGTGACAGAGTGCAACAGACATTGTGGTTAAACGTAGGTATATACAATATACAACAATACGCACTGTGCAGTTTGGCAGCATATTGAAATAAAATAAGTACAACTAAATAAGTGATAAGGAGCAATAATTGAAACAGTGTTAAAATGTAGCAGCCTTTCCTACATAACTAAGTTACAGTAAAGTACAGTGAAGTGTAAGAGCCTTTCTTACTGAAGTAAGTTAGTTACAGTAAAGTTAAGTTAAGTTAGTTAAAATTACATAAAGCAGCCATGAAGTAGGTTAGCTTTAATGTCTCCTGTTTACAACTTAGCAATAGTTTAAAAAAAAAGAAGAATATTGCGCTTTTTTTGTTTTATTTCAAGCAATGTATGTGTATGTGGGGATGAATCCTACTCCAAATTGCAACCTTGATTGCACACTTATGCAAGTTTTCATCTTTTACTTCTCACCAATAAATCGGTTTGTTTGTTTGTTTGTTTATTGAAGAAACATTTGTCTGCAGCAAAAACATCTGTCATGCTTATGTTATATACATTCTATGCCTGGTCTCTCTCGGTTGGATTACTAGAAATTAAGAATTGAATAGAAAGTGATTTAGAAAAAATCATGGTGCCATAATTGAAGGAGGATTTTTTTTGTTTGCCTGTAGTGTATTCATTTTGTAGTTTTATTTCACTCTCACCCCAGTCCCAGAAGCATTTAAGCCTCAGAAGTGTCAAAAAAAAAAGAGATTAATTTTTTATTTGATTTGTTCAAACTTGTCACACACTTGTTCATCAGGAACTGAAGGTCTGTCAATAAGGTAAGGGAAAGGTAAGGTAAATAAAATACTTTAAAAGTCTGCCTCTCGATCTTATATTTATTTACTCGATCCACAGAATACATTTTAATTTTGAAGTAATTTACATTAAAATGTGACTGTACATTACAATAACTTTTTAACTAATTAAATAACAGTTTGTTAATGTCTAATCCTGGATTGACATCAGAGAGATCAATTAAAGTAAATTCAGTTACAACTGAAGGTACTGTATTGACACAAATACTATAAATACAGACATTTGTAGGCATATTGTGTCAGCATGAATGGCAATACTATACTGATAACTTCTACTACTACTTCGTCTTACTTCTCCTAACAGAGGAGAAAAGGAGTATGACCACGCGTGAACTCCACTTCATATTGTTTTCTGTTTAGTTTTTTAAAATCTAAATCAAAATCAAGTTTGCTCACACTGTCGCCTTCAGGCAATAGGCTATTTGTTCAAGGTTCTCAGTGACCATGTGGCCTATACAGTGCCAAAACAAACATGGCCTTCAGTTTTTGACTCAGATGAATAACACGTCATAAGGCTACAGACCTGTATGTTTGCTAATTATAGACCGATACACCGGCATGGCGATATTATTGGCCGATATTTGCGTTGTTTAGGTGTATCTGTATCAGCCAATGCAGGCTGCTGCGTTCCCGATATTAACAGACAGGCGTCCACAGGCAGCTCTGTGTTGTTGAAGACGCCTTTTTTAAGTTATATAAAAGTTCCTGTTAAAAAAATGAGACTCGTCACATTTGTTTTCATCATTGTGTAATTTTTATAATGTAAATTGAAGGAGCAAAAGTAGAATGTGCTCCAAATATCGGCTCAAACTAAATCAGCAGTCCGTATCGGTCATCTGCAAAGGCTGATGGAAAAAATAAACCATATCGGCACCGACCCTAAGAAATCCATATCGGTCGATCCCTTATGTATGCTATGCTGACTCTGCTCAGGCTTGAGGAGCTGTCTGCTAGTGTAGCCTATCAGCCGTGATCGTATAGCGGTTAGTACTCTGCGTTGTGGCCGCAGCAACCCCGGTTCGAATCCGGGTCACGGCAGCTTTACTTAAAGTGTTATACTCTCCCTCTACTACCGTGGTTGTCGTTTATAGATCATGGGATTGAGATACTGAAAATACTGTGGCCTTACACTTATGCGATAAACCTCGGTGAAACTGTCCTGCAATAAATCCTACCATCAGTTGGAGCACGGAGTTTGTGATGCGATTGAACTGACATGAAACACTCCATGGAAAAAAAAAATCATGAGCATATCTTTATTAAATTTCATAAGGATTTATTTTCAAGACAGCTATAAAGCCTCAGATGAATAACACGTCATTAGGCTACAGACCTGTATGTATGCAATAGGCCGATACACCGGCATGACGATATTATCGGTCGATATTTGCGTTGTTTAGGTGTATCTGTATCAGCCAATGCAGGCTGCTGCGTTCCCGATATTAACAGACAGGCGTCCACAGGCAGCTCTGTGTTGCTGAAAACGCCTTTTTTAAGTTCAATAAAAGTTCCTTTTTTAAAAAAAAAGAGACTCATCACATTTGTTATCACCATTGTGTAATTTTTATAATGTAAATTGAGGGAGCAACAGTAGAATGTGCTCCAAATATTGGCTCAAACTAAATCGGCAGTCCGTATCGGTCATCTGCAAAGGCTGATGGAAAAAAAAAAAACGGTATCGGCACAGACCCTAAGAAATCCATATCGGTCGATCCCTTATGTATGCTATGGTGATTCTGCTCAGCCTTGAGCAGCTGTCTGCTGGTGCAGCCTATCAGCCGTGATCGTATAGTGGTTAGTACTCTGCGTTGTGGCCGCAGCAACCCCGGTTCGAATCCGGGTCACGGCAGCTTTACTTGAAGTGTTATACTCTCCCTCTACTATCGATAGATCATGGGATTGAGATACTGTAGACCTGCACTTATGCGATAAACCTCGGTGAAACTGTCCTGCAATAAATCCTACCATCAGTTGGAGTATTGAGTTTGTAATGCCATTGAAATCACATGAAACACTCCATGGAGGAAAATAAATCATGATCTTATCTTTATTTAATTTCACAAGGATTTATTTTCAAGACCGCGATAAAGCCTCAGATGAATAACACGTCATTAGGATACAGACCTGTATGTATGCAATAGGCCGATACACCGGCATGACGATACTATCGGCCGATATTTGCGTTGTTTAGGTGTATCTGTATCAGCTAATGCAGGCTGCTGCGTTCTCGATATTAACAGACAGGCGTCCACAGGCAGCTCTGTGTTGCTGAAGACGCCGCTTTTAAGTTCAATAAAAGTTCCTTTTTTTTAAAAAAAAATGAGACTCATCACATTTGTTTTCATCATTGTGTAATTTTTATAATGTAAATTGAGGGAGCAAAAGTAGAATCTGCTCCAAATATCGTCTCAAACTAAATCAGCAGTCCGTATCGGTCATCTGCAAAGGCTGATGAAAAAAAAAAAAACGGTATCGGCACCGACCCTAAGAAATCCATATCGGTCGATCCCTTGTGTATGCTATGCTGATTCTGCTCAGCCATGAGCAGCTGTCTGCTGGTGTAGCCTGTCAGCCGTGATCGTATAGCGGTTAGTACTCTGTGTTGTGGCCGCAGCAACCCCGGTTCGAATCCGGGTCACGGCAGCTTTACTTGAAGTGTTATACTCTCCCTCTACTATTGTGGTTGTCGTTTATAGATCATGGGATTGAGATCCTAAAGATTCCGTGGCCTTACACTTATTAGATAAACCTCGGTGAAACTGTCCTGCAATAAATCCTACCATCAGTTGGAGCTTTGAGTTTGTGATGCGGTTGAAATGACATGAAACACTCCATGGAGGAAAAGAAATCATGATCTTATCTTTATTTAATTTCATAAGGATTTATTTTCAGGACCGCGATAAAGCCTCAGATGAATAACACGTCATTAGGCTACAGACCTGTATGTATGCAATAGGCCGATACACCGGCATAACGATACTATCGGTCGATATTTGCGTTGTTTAGGTGTATCTGTATCAGCCAATGCAGGCTGCTGCGTTCCCGATATTAACAGACAGGCGTCCACAGGCAGCTCTGTGTTGCTGAAAACGCATTTTTTAAGTTCAATAAAAGTTCCTTTTTTTTTAAAAAAAGAGACTCATCACATTTGTTATCATCATTGTGTAATTTTTATAATGTAAATTGAGGGAGCAACAGTAGAATGTGCTCCAAATATCGGCTCAAACTAAATCAGCAGTCCGTATCGGTCATCTGCAAAGGCTGATGGAAAAAATAAACCATATCGGCACCGACCCTAAGAAATCCATATCGGTCGATCCCTTGTGTATGCTATGCTGATTCTGCTCAGCCATGAGCAGTTGTCTGCTGGTGCAGCCTATCAGCCGTGATCGTATAGGGGTTAGTACTCTGCGTTGTGGCCGCAGCAACCCCGGTTCGAATCCGGGTCACGGCAGCTTAACTTAAAGTGTTATACTCTCCCTCTACTACCGTGGTTGTCGTTTATTGATCATGGGATTGAGATACTGAAAATACCGGTGCCTTACACTTATGCGATAAACCTCGGTGAAACTGTCCTGCAATAAATCCTACCATCAGTTGGAGCACGGAGTTTGTGATGCAGTTGAAATGACAAACACTCCATGGAAAAAAAAAATCATGATCATATCTTTATTAAATTTCATAAGGATTTATTTTCAAGACAGCTATAAAGCCTCAGATGAATAACACGTCATAAGGCTACAGACCTGTATGTATGCAATAGGCCGATACACCGGCATAACGATACTATCGGCCGATATTTGCGTTGCTTAGGTGTATCTGTATCAGCCAATGCAGGCTGCTGCATTCCCGATATTAACAGACAGGCGTCCACAGGCAGCTCTGTGTTGCTGAAAACGCCTTTTTTAAGTTCAATAAAAGTTCCTTTTTTAAAAAAAAATGAGACTCATCACATTTGTTTTCATCATTGTGTAATTTTTATAATGTAAATTGAGGGAGCAACAGTAGAATGTGCTCCAAATATCGGCTCAAACTAAATCGGCAGTCCGTATCGGTCATCTGCAAAGGCTGATGGAAAAAAAAAACAGTGTCGGCACAGACCCTAAGAAATCCATATAGGTCGATCCCTTATGTGTGCTATGCTGATTCTGCTCAGACTTGAGCAGCTGTCTGCTACTGCAGCCTATCAGCCGTGATCGTATAGTGGTTAGTACTCTGCGTTGTGGCCGCAGCAACCCCGGTTCGAATCCGGGTCTCGGCAGCTTTTCCTAAAGTGTTATACTCTCCCTGCATTATCGTGGTTGTCGTTTATAGATCATGGGATTGAGATACCGAAAATCCAGTGGCCTTACACTTATGCGATAAACCTCGGTGAAACTGTCCTGCAATAAATCCTACCATCAGTTGGAGCATTAAGTTTGTGATGCGGTTGAAATGAAATGACATGAAACAGTCCATGGAGGAAAAGAAATCATGATCTTATCTTTATTTAATTTCATAAGGATTTATTTTCAAGACCGCGATAAAGCCTCAGATGAATAACACGTCATTAGGCTACAGACCTGTATGTATGCAATAGGCCGATACACCGGCATAATGATACTATCGGTCGATATTTGCGTTGTTTAGGTGTATCTGTATCAGCCAATGCAGGCTGCTGCGTTCCCGATATTAACAGACAGGCGTCCACAGGCAGCTCTGTGTTGCTGAAAACGCATTTTTTAAGTTCAATAAAAGTTCCTTTTTTTTTAAAAAAAGAGACTCATCACATTTGTTATCATCATTGTGTAATTTTTATAATGTAAATTGAGGGAGCAACAGTAGAATGTGCTCCAAATATCGGCTCAAACTAAATCAGCAGTCCGTATCGGTCATCTGCAAAGGCTGATGGAAAAAATAAACCATATCGGCACCGACCCTAAGAAATCCATATCGGTCGATCCCTTGTGTATGCTATGCTGATTCTGCTCAGCCATGAGCAGTTGTCTGCTGGTGCAGCCTATCAGCCGTGATCGTATAGGGGTTAGTACTCTGCGTTGTGGCCGCAGCAACCCCGGTTCGAATCCGGGTCACGGCAGCTTAACTTAAAGTGTTATACTCTCCCTCTACTACCGTGGTTGTCGTTTATTGATCATGGGATTGAGATACTGAAAATACCGGTGCCTTACACTTATGCGATAAACCTCGGTGAAACTGTCCTGCAATAAATCCTACCATCAGTTGGAGCACGGAGTTTGTGATGCAGTTGAAATGACAAACACTCCATGGAAAAAAAAAATCATGATCATATCTTTATTAAATTTCATAAGGATTTATTTTCAAGACAGCTATAAAGCCTCAGATGAATAACACGTCATAAGGCTACAGACCTGTATGTATGCAATAGGCCGATACACCGGCATAACGATACTATCGGCCGATATTTGCGTTGCTTAGGTGTATCTGTATCAGCCAATGCAGGCTGCTGCATTCCCGATATTAACAGACAGGCGTCCACAGGCAGCTCTGTGTTGCTGAAAACGCCTTTTTTAAGTTCAATAAAAGTTCCTTTTTTAAAAAAAAATGAGACTCATCACATTTGTTTTCATCATTGTGTAATTTTTATAATGTAAATTGAGGGAGCAACAGTAGAATGTGCTCCAAATATCGGCTCAAACTAAATCGGCAGTCCGTATCGGTCATCTGCAAAGGCTGATGGAAAAAAAAAACAGTGTCGGCACAGACCCTAAGAAATCCATATAGGTCGATCCCTTATGTGTGCTATGCTGATTCTGCTCAGACTTGAGCAGCTGTCTGCTACTGCAGCCTATCAGCCGTGATCGTATAGTGGTTAGTACTCTGCGTTGTGGCCGCAGCAACCCCGGTTCGAATCCGGGTCTCGGCAGCTTTTCCTAAAGTGTTATACTCTCCCTGCATTATCGTGGTTGTCGTTTATAGATCATGGGATTGAGATACCGAAAATCCAGTGGCCTTACACTTATGCGATAAACCTCGGTGAAACTGTCCTGCAATAAATCCTACCATCAGTTGGAGCATTAAGTTTGTGATGCGGTTGAAATGAAATGACATGAAACAGTCCATGGAGGAAAAGAAATCATGATCTTATCTTTATTTAATTTCATAAGGATTTATTTTCAAGACCGCGATAAAGCCTCAGATGAATAACACGTCATTAGGCTACAGACCTGTATGTATGCAATAGGCCGATACACCGGCATAATGATACTATCGGCCGATATTTGCGTTGTTTAGGTGTATCAGTATCAGCTAATGCAGGCTGCTGCGTTCCTGATAATAACAGACAGGCGTCCACAGGCAGCTCCGTGTTGCTGAAGACGCCTTTTTTAAAGTTCAATAAAAGTTCCTTTTTTTAAAAAAAAAAATGAGACTCATCACATTTGTTATCATCATTGTGTAATTTTTATGATGTAAATTGAGGGAGCAAAAGTAGAATGTGCTCCAAATATCGGCTCAAACTAAATCAGCAGTCCGCATCGGTCATCTGCAAAGGCTGATGGAAAAAATAAACCATATCGGCACCGACCCTAAGAAATCCATATCGGTCGATCCCTTATGTATGCTATGCTGATTCTGCTCATTCTTGAGCAGCTGTCTGCTGGTGCAGCCTGTCAGCCGTGATCGAATAGTGGTTAGTACTCTGCGTTGTGGCCGCAGCAACCCCGGTTCGAATCCGGGTCACGGCAGCTTTACTTAAAGTGTTATACTCTCCCTCTACTATCGACTGATCATAGGTTTGAGATGCCAAATCTACCGTGGCCTTAGACTTATGCGATAAACCTCGGTGAAACTGTCCTGCTATAAATCCTACCATCAATTGGAGCATTAAGTTTGTGATGCGGTTGAAATGACATGAAACACTCCATGGAGGAAAAGAAATCATGATCTTATCTTTATTTAATTTCATAAGGATTTATTTTCAAGACCGCGATAAAGCCTCAGATGAATAACACGTCATTAGGCTACAGACCTGTATGTATGCAATAGGCCGATACACCGGCATAACGATACTATCGGTCGATATTTGCGTTGTTTAGGTGTATCTGTATCAGCCAATGCAGGCTGCTGCGTTCCAGATATTAACAGACAGGCGTCCACAGGCAGCTCCGTGTTGCTGAAGACGCCTTTTTTAAGTTCAATAAAAGTTCCTTTTTAGAAAAAAAAATTGAGACATCACATTTGTTATCATCATTGTGTAATTTTTATAATGTAAATTGAGGGAGCAAAAGTAGAATGTGCTCCAAATATCGGCTCAAACTAAATCAGCAGTCCGTATCGGTCATCTGCAAAGGCTGATGGAAAAAATAAACCATATCGGCACCGACCCTAAGAAATCCATATCGGTCGATCCCTTATGTATGCTATGCTGATTCTGCTCAGTCTTGAGCAGCTGTCTGCTAGTGCAGCCTATCAGCCGTGATCGTATAGTGGTTAGTACTCTGCGTTGTGGCCGCAGCAACCCCGGTTCGAATCCGGGTCACGGCAGCTTTACTTAAAGTGTTATACTCTCCCTCTACTATCGACAGATCATAGGTTAGAGATGCCAAAACTACCGTGGCCTTACACTTATGCGATAAACCTCGGTGAAACTGTCCTGCTATAAATCCTACCATCAGTTGGAGCATTTAGTTTGTGATGCTGTTGAAATGACATGAAACACTCCATGGAGGAAAAGAAATCATGATCTTATCTTTATTTAATTTCATAAGGATTTATTTTCAAGACAGCAATAAAGCCTCAGATGAATAACACGTCATTAGGCTACAGACCTGTATGTATGCAATAGGCTGATACACCGGCATAACGATACTATCGGCCGATATTTGCGTTGTTTAGGTGTATCTGTATCAGCTAATGCAGGCTGCTGCGTTCCTGATAATAACAGACAGGCGTCCACAGGCAGCTCCGTGTTGCTGAAGACGCCTTTTTTAAAGTTCAATAAAAGTTCCTTTTTTAAAAAAAAAAATGAGACTCATCACATTTGTTTTCATCATTGTGTAATTTTTATAATGTAAATTGAGGGAGCAAAAGTAGAATGTGCTCCAAATATCGGCTCAAACTAAATCGGCTGTCCGTATCGGTCATCTGCAAAGGCTGATGGAAAAAAAATCGGTATCAGCATCGACCCTAAGAAATCCATATCGGTCGATTCCTTGTGTATGCTATGCTGATTTTGCTATACATTAAACAGCTGTCTGCTAGTGCAGCCTGTCAGCCGTGATCGTATAGTGGTTAGTACTCTGCGTTGTGGCCGCAGCAACCCCGGTTCGAATCCGGGTCACGGCAGCTTTTCTTAAAGTGTAATACTCTCCCTCTACTACCGTGGTTGTCGTTTATAGATCATGGGATTGAGATCCCAAAGATACCGTGGCCTTACACTTATTAGATAAACCTAGCTGAAACTCTCCTGCAATAAATCCTACCATCATTTGGAGCATTGAGTTTGAAATGACATGAAACAGTCCATGGAGGAAAAGAAATCATGATCTTATCTTTATTTTAATTTCACAAGGATTTATTTTCAAGACGGCGATAAAGCCTAATAAATCAGCCTTTTTTGAAGTCACTCAGAGCCTTTGCAACAAAACTCACTTCCTTGTCAATTTACAAAGTGTATGATATGAGGGCCTACCGGAGGAAATGGTCAGCCGTGATCGTATAGTGGTTTGTACTCTGCGTTGTGGCCGCAGCAACCCCGGTCCGAATCCGGGTCACGGCAGTTTTTCCTAAAGTGTTATACTCTCCCTCTATTATCGTGGTTGTCGTTAATAGTCTATGGGATTCAAATGCCTTACAGTTATTAGATCAACTTAGCTCAGGGGTAGGCCATTCCTGTCCTGGAGAGCCACTGTCCTGCATGTTTTAGGTTTCTCTCTCCTCTAACACACCTGATTCTAATGATTTGCTCGTTATCAAGCAGCTGATGCTTGTCACAGTTTGATTATTGTTAGACTCAGGTGTGTTAAGGTAAGGAGAAACCTAAAACATGCAGAATAGTGGCTCTCCAGGACCGGATTTGCCCACCCCTGAGTCCTAGCTGAGCCTGTCCTGCAATAAATACCATCATGAAGTGTTGGAGCATGTAGTTTGTTGTATTGACAAGAAACAGTCCTATAGAGATACCTCTCTGCATAACGCAAAACAACAACATACATTATCTTATCTTTATTTTCATTCCGTCAGGATTTCTTTTCAAGACTCTTGCATTAGGACTGCTATATATGTTCCAATAAACCAGACTCTTTTGAAGACACCCGGAACATGTGCTTGTCAGTCGTAAATTTGTGTGACCCCTGGGCGCTGTCAGAGGAGGAATTGGAGCATTTAGTTTGTGATGCTGTTGAAATCACATGAAACACTCCATGGAGGAAAAGAAATCATGATCTTATCTTTATTTAATTTCATAAGGATTTATTTTCAAGACAGCGATAAAGCCTCAGATGAATAACCAACATTAGGCTACAGACCTGTATCTATGCAATAGGCCGATACACCGGCATAACGATACTATCGGCCGATATTTAGGTTGTTTAGGTGTATCTGTATCAGCTAATGCAGGCTGCTGCGTTCCTGATAAAAACAGACAGCCGTCCACAGGCAGCTCTGTGTTGCTGAAAACGCCTTTTTTTAAGTTCAATAAAAGTTCCTTTTTAAAAAAAAAATGAGACTCATCACATTTGTTTTCATCATTGTGTAATTTTTATGATGTAAATTGAGGGAGCAACAGTAGAATCTTCTCCAAATATCGGCTCAAACTAAATTGGCTGTCGTATCGGTCATCTGCAACGGCTGATGAAAAAAAAAAAACAGTATCGGCACCGACCCTAAGAAATCCATATCGGTCGATCCCTTGTGTATGCTATGCTGATTCTGCTCAGCCATGAGCAGTTGTCTGCTAGTGCAGCCTATCAGCCGTGATCGTATAGTGGTTAGTACTCTGCGTTGTGGCCGCAGCAACCCCGGTTCGAATCCTGGTCACGGCAGCTTTACTTAAAGTGTAATACTCTCCCTCTACTATCGATAGATCATGGGGTTGAGATGCCGAAAATACCGTGGCCTTACACTTATTAGATAAACCTAGCTGAAACTGTCCTGTAATAAATCCTACCATCAGTTGGAGCATGGGGTTGAAATGACATGAAACACTCCATGGAGCAAAAGAAATCATGATCTTATCTTTATTTAATTTCATAAGGATTTATTTTCAAGACCGCGATAAAGCCTCAGATGAATAACACGTCATTAGGCTACAGACCTGTATGTATGCAATAGGCCGATACACCGGCATAACGATACTATCGGTCGATATTTGCGTTGTTTAGGTGTATCTGTATCAGCTAATGCAGGCTGCTGCGTTCCCGACATTAACAGACAGGCGTCCACAGGCAGCTCCGTGTTGCTGAAGACGCCTATTTTAAGTTCAATAAAAGTTCCATTTTTTTTTTTTAAATTGAGACATCACATTTGTTTTCATCATTGTGTAATTTTTATAATGTAAATTGAGGGAGCAAAAGTAGAATGTGCTCCAAATATCGGCTCAAACTAAATCAGCAGTCCGTATCGGTCATCTGCAAAGGCTGATGAAAAAAATAAACCGTATCGGCACCGACCCTAAGAAATCCATATCGGTCGATCCCTTATGTATGCTATGCTGATTCTGCTCAGCCTTGAGCAGCTGTCTGCTGGTGCAGACTATCAGCCGTGATCGTATAGTGGTTAGTACTCTGCGTTGTGGCCGCAGCAACCCCGGTTCGAATCCGGGTCACGGCAGCTTTACTTAAAGTGTTATACTCTCCCTCTACTATCGACTGATCATAGGTTTGAGATGCCAAAACTACCGTGGCCTTACACTTATTAGATAAACCTCGGTGAAACTGCCCTGCAATAAATCCTACCATCAGTTGGAGCATTGAGTTTGTGATGCGGTTGAAGTGACATGAAACACTCCATGTAGGAAAATAAATCATGATCTTATCTTTATTTAATTTCATAAGGATTTATTTTCAAGACCGCGATAAAGCCTCAGATGAATAACACGTCATTAGGCTACAGACCTGTATGTATGCAATACGCCGATACACCGGCATAACGATACTATCGGCCGATATTTGCGTTGTTTAGGTGTATCTGTATCAGCTAATGCAGGCTGCTGCGTTCCTGATAATAACAGACAGGCGTCCACAGGCAGCTCCGTGTTGCTGAAGACGCCTTTTTTAAAGTTCAATAAAAGTTCCTTTTTTAAAAAAAAAAATGAGACTCATCACATTTGTTTTCATCATTGTGTAATTTTTATAATGTAAATTGAGGGAGCAAAAGTAGAATGTGCTCCAAATATCGGCTCAAACTAAATCGGCTGTCCGTAATCGGTCATCTGCAAAGGCTGATGGAAAAAGCCATGAGCAGCTGTCTGCTGGTGCAGCCTATCAGCCGTGATCGTATAGTGGTTAGTACTCTGCGTTGTGGCCGCAGCAACCCCGGTTCGAATCCGGGTCACGGCAGCTTTACTTAAAGTGTTATACTCTCCCTCTACTATCGATAGATCACGGGATTGAAATGCCGAAAATACCGTGGCCTTGGGCTTATGCGATAAACCTCGGTGAAACTGCCCTGCAATAAATCCTACCATCATTTGGAGCATTGAGTTAGTGATGCGGTTGAAGTGACATGAAACACTCCATGTAGGAAAATAAATCATGATCTTATCTTTATTTAATTTCATAAGGATTTATTTTCAAGACGGTGATAAAGCCTAATAAACCTGTATTTTCTGAAGTCACTCGGAACCTGTGCGACAAAACTTACTTCCTTGTCAATTTTAAAGTGTCTGATTTTAAGTCCCCACCAGAAGAGGTGGATAGCCGTGATCGTATAGTGGTTAGTACTCTGCGTTGTGGCCGCAGCAACCCCGGTTCGAATCCGGGTCACGGCAGCAATTCCAAAACTGTTATACTCTCCCTGCATTATCGTGGTTGTCGTTAATGACCTATGGGATTCAAGTGCCTTACAGTTATATGATCTGCTTAGCTCAGGGGTAGGCCATTCCTGTCCTGGAGAGCCACTGTCTTGCATGTTTTAGGTTTCTCTCTGCTCTAACACACCTGATTCTAATGATTTGCTCATTATCAAGCAGCTAATGCATGTCACACAGAGGAAATGGATAGCCGTGATCGTATAGTGGTTAGTACTCTGCGTTGTGGCCGCAGCAACCCCGGTTCGGATCCGGGTCACGGCAGTTTTTCCTAAAGTGTTATACTCTCCCTCTATTATCGTGGTTGTCGTTAATAGTCTATGGGATTCAAATGCCTTACAGTTATTAGATCAACTTAGCTCAGGGGTAGGCCATTCCTGTCCTGGAGAGCCACTGTCCTGCATGTTTTGGGTTTCTCTATCCTCTAACACACCTGATTCTAATGATTTGCTCGTTATCAAGCAGCTGATGCTTGTCACAGTTTGATTATTGTTAGACTCAGGTGTGTTAGGGTAGGGAGAAACCTAAAACATGCAGAATAGTGGCTCTCCAGGACCGGAATTGCCCACCCCTGAGTCCTAGCTAAGACTTTCCTGCAATAAATACCATCATGAAGTGTTGGAGCATGTAGTTTGTTGTATTGACAAGAAACAGTCCTGTAGAGATACCTCTCTGCATAACGCAAAACAACAACATACATTATCTTATCTTTATTTTCATTCCGTCAGGATTTCTTTTCAAGACTCTTGCATTAGGACTGCTATATATGTTCCAATAAACCAGACTCTTTTGAAGACACCCGGAACATGTGCTTGTCAGTCGTAAATCTGTCTGGCCCCAGGGCGCTGTCAGAGGAAGTGGCCAGCCGTGATCGTATAGTGGTTAGTACTCTGCGTTGTGGCCGCAGCAATCCCGGTTCGAATCCGGGTCACGGCAGTCAGTTTTGACATAGATCCGGGTACACAGACAAGAAACTGGGAAAAACACTGATAACGAACTTGTTGAACAAACTCGACCTTGGCTTCAACCAAGGAAGATGCCAAAGAATGTCTGAATTACTTAAACAATGTAACTCCTTTGCTGTCTCATGATCACGCCACACGTTCAAAGAGAAATAGAAATTAATCTTTGAGGAACATTCAAGAAAGGAGAGTATAAATGCGCTTGATCAATCTGTTTTCCAGTGTACTGTGTGGTCTAGCATGTGTGGCTATGCAGACTTGTGTGCCTTATATTCCTTACCACGCAGAAACTTAAGGGCCAACAACTAATAGGATATTAATCTTTAGGAAATTATGTCCTCATGGAAAGATGGAAGGATTACTGAAAGCCATTAGTGTTCATGCCCCAGGGGGACCATAAAAATGACCATAATACTAAATGGGCGGAAATTCATACCCTCTGGGTAGGTAATATGTAAAGCCAAATACACTGAAATGACAAGTAGTGGCCACCAGATGTCGTTCTTGAACCTGTGTACAGAGAGGCACATACAAGCCAGAATACTACCTAGCACTGCGATGAATAAATAAATATGCCAAACAAGTTACAGTACAAGGTGCGATATTCAACTTTTACGCAGGCTTTGACATAAAAACAAAAACAAATAGGCAGTCATTCAGGGCTGGCAGCTGCCCAGGGGCCCACAAATGCCCCAAGATCATCCCAAATCATTTGGTTGTTGGTTTATTCTTTACAAAATATAATCAACTGGTATAATAGTATAAGATAAGATTTATTGATCTACCGGAGGAAATTCACAAGCAGAATATACCATCATTAAAATTAGCCCATCCCTACCAGCTGCAGCATTAAAGTGATGTACACATCAATAATTTAAATCCAATAATATAATATACATTATTCTAAAATGGGCCATTCTGAATAACGAGTCCTACAAGCAGGCTATTGTAAGTATGTACTAATGCTGATAGGACTACTTTTTTTATTTTTATTTAAAGTGAAATTCCCGCGTAAAATCACTCATCAAATAAGACAAAGAGACAATTTTTTTCGTGTAACAACCATTAACGGAGATATCCTGGACAGTCACTAACAGTCGCTTACAGCCAAATGCTGCTTTGTTTAATGTGTCAAGACTCTTATCATGCTACTGCAGAGGTTTGGTGTTATCAGGAGCAGTATTAGAGGTTAAAAAAAGCAGTTTGAATGCCTTCACCATACTGCCCCGAGCTAATCAATGTTAGCCACATTTGGCTGTTAGTTAATGTGATATATCCATTAATGGTTGTTGAAAAAAATTGTCTCCATGGCTTATTTTATGAGCGTATTTGCCAAGAAAGACCATAGGAAGATTTTACGCTGGAAGTTCCCTTTAAGTAAAAGTTTGAAAAGAACTGATTGTGAAATTTTTTTTGTTTTTTTTGTTGGTGTCAGATTATTTCTAACATAGTTGTGATGAACGCTGGTTCGAGGGGCCCCCTGTGAATCATCGCCTAGGGCCCCAACAGACTCTAGAGTCGCCTCTGGCCATCAAGATAAAATAGAGTGGATAGTAGCCTACTACTACTACTACTACTACCACGGGTACTACTATACTATAAATGCATGATAACAACATGGAGTTATCTACACACTTATTCATTCATTCATGGGTTGCAGTTTGCTGTGCCTAAGGCCAGGCTTTTCTCAGAGGGAGTCTCTCTCTCTCTCTCTCTCTCTCTGTGTGTGTGTGTGTGTGTCGCTCCATGCAGCGGCCATATTGGAATGCTGGATGTGGAGAGGGGAAGCAGGAACAGGCGACGGGAGAGAGAGAGAGAAAGAGAGAGAGAGAGAAGGAGGGAGATAGTCAGGAGCGAAAAAAACCCCTCTACTAACTGTAACTACTCCCAGCTCTACAACTGAAACAACGGAACACTTACCGACTGTTAACAGCTTCTCTCGCCGGTAAAGTCAACACAAACTCCTCGGACGTCCCCCGGAACAAGTCAATGTGAGTGATATTGTGTTTTGGGGGCTTATTTCAAAAGCTAAAAGAAAAGTATGGGATGCGGTTGGTTTAACGCTCGTCCTGACGTCCTGGCGTTAGCTGTTTCCTCTCCCTGTAGTTTTTGAACCACTCTCACTTTATATGGTTGTATGTGGGTGAATTTGATGGATTATCTTAGCTTTTACAGCACAATAACGTAGTTTTTAGTAACTTGAAAGGAAGAGTGACCTACTGCCACCAAACTCGTCGCCACAGTCACATGGAGTGAATGTGGAGTAACGTTAACTCCAAACTATACGGTAAATAAATGCACCGGATTAACCTACATTTACCTCCTGAATCTCTGTCACTCTCAAGTTGGCTACTTTTTTCTTTCCAGTGTAATAACAGATGGATTCGTTGATTTGCCTCCCAAACCAAATGAACACACTGAACTCTTCCTTTCTACCACAATGGAGCAGTTACAGTATATTTCATGTGTTAGTTGTTCCTGAAGTCTTTCATATACCCATTCAGTTGGCCCAGTTATTTAGCTCATTGGCTACATAATAGTTAATTTAGGTGGATGATATGATGTGCCCGCCCGCCTCTCATTTTTCTGTTATTATTTGGCTTATCAGGTGCATATCAGTTATGTTTAGATACTCATCCAGGTATGCAATCTTGCAAACCAGAGCTGAAACAGTTAGTTATTATCAATTAATTGTTTCTGCTGTTTAGTCTAGAAAAATGCCAAATATTCACTGAGACTAGTCAAGTTTATATATATATATATATATATATATATATATATATATATATATATATATATATATATATATAGCACTTTTCATACGATAGGCTTAGACTCAATGTGCTTTACAATTAAAAGCAAAAGATCGTACATAACAAAAACAATTAATAAAAAGGTATGCACAAAAACATAGCCTAAAACAGGTAATACAACAATGCAATACAATAATAAAAGTAGCAATACTGATTATTACCCTTTAAACCACATTTTTTAAACCTACCTAAAGGCTTGTGAAAAAAGATCTGTTTTTAGATTACTCTTTGATTCTAGCATCTCAAACGTGATGATTTGCTGCTTTTATTTGTAGTATTTTCTTCTGTTTTGAGGCTGCAAACAAGGCATTTGAAGACATCTTCCAGGGTTCCCAGAACTTGTGATGACTTTTCCAACATTTTATAGAATAATCGACTAATCAAATCCATGTAAAATATGTCTTTTGTCCCACAACCCCAGGTTGTTGAGTGTAGTCCATTCATATTGTCTTGCATGTTGGAGAAGCTTAAAGGTACCCCAAAAAAGCACAGGTTGAAAAACATTTAGTCTCATTTATAACAAACAGGTTCAATGGTTATAATGGTTATAAGACACTTGAAAATGTAATTTCACTAAATCCAAGTAAAACATTTCCAAGACATGCTGCTCTGTGTTCTGCCTTTTCCCAACTGTGAAAGATTGCTGGAGACTGATTTGCCTCTACTTCATATTCAAGATGCAAGAAGATGCTAATGAACTGCAGTATCCTGAGGCCACTGACGCTTCAGACCTACAGTATACTAATAGGAGTGCTGTTCTGCACACTTATATTTGCAATTCTGTGGACAAGCAAACCTAAAGCAGTATTTTTATATACTGACTGTCAGGTCGTGGCTTTGTTTATGGATGCACCTGTGCATGTGCATCACCAGTGTAGGTGCAATACTGTGTGTTCACTGTTAGTTTGCAGCTATTCACTGTTTGATTGAGGCATTCTAATTTCATATAGGTTGTCGTTAACTAAAGCAAGAAAAATGAGGTGGTTGCAATGGTGTGACGGTAAACTTGGACATTCTTTTCATCTGAATAACAGCTATTGTGGTGAGAAGAAAGTTTGCCTCAGGATGACGTCCTGCAGACACTACTTCCTACGCTACAAAAGCCAGAGTTTTAATGGTCGGTCTCATGTGTTGCTTGTTCAAAACACATAGCACTAAACTCTGTCAGCTGTAAACCGAAATCTTCACACATAGCTAGCTATTGAGTTAAATGTAATTGATTAGAACTGGCATTCACAGAGCGTTCTTCAGGTTTGAGATTTGGATTAGCAAACATGGATCACACTGTTAATTAGCTTATCCACTTGATGAGCTTATGTTTGGTTCCTCGGCGACTGCATGAATCAGCTCACTTACCGTGACCAAGTGCTACACCAAATGCAGAACTACTTCATTCAGTGGGTATTGATGGTGAATTTATATTGACAGTTAACTTAACTTAACTGTGGCTAGTTTGCCAATTTATATAAATTATAGCGACTGAGGCTCAGAGGAAGAGTGGGTTCTCCTCCATTTGAGAGATTGGTGGTTCAATCCCCGCCTCCCCCGGTCCACATGTCAAAGTGTCCATGGGCAAGACACTGAACCCCGAATTGCTCCCCGTGCTGCGCATGGGTGTGTAAATGTGGTGTGAATGGTTACATTAGATTAGATGGTATGTGAACGCGCCTTGAGTAGTCAGAAGACTAGAAAGGCGCTATATAAGTACAAGTCCATTTACCATAGCGAACAGTTTTTAAGTGGGTTAGATATGAACTTTGTCAGATTTGATCACACTGAATTTCATCCCATTCCTTTTGCGTTTGAACCATGTGGTTAACGACAGCGTCAGTCTACTAATTTGGCATCACAGGACCGAAATGATTGTAGCGTAATCATTTATCTGGAGTAGAAACATGTCATTACGGTCAGTGTGAGAAACAAGCAAAAAATGCCATTGTTTTGCTTCAATCTGTGATATACATTTTTTGGCTTTGGGAAATTGTTTCACATGTACCCTCTATTTAAATTTGGTGTATCTTATTTTTCCATTACTGTAGAAATACATTTTCAGTCAGGCTTTTGTGATAGATGAAATTTGGGTAAGAAGAAATTAATTCACTTCACAGAAGAATACACTTTTCTGACATGACTCTTCCTGTGGCTACAGCAGGCTAATACAGGCGTGGCTGTGGTGTGTGTGCGCGCTTGAGTTTCCGTGTGTAAATTGCAGAGCAGTGCAGGAGGCCTGTATTTATAGAAACACTTGACTACACTCAGAGATCTTACAGGAGCAGTTCATTACATTGCAGAGAGCTCTACTGTTTGTAGTCTGTTTTTTTTTCCTTCCTGCAAGGTTCATGATCTGTTTTGGTCCAGCCTCTTGTATTCTTTGCAGTCATTTACTATATTCTCTACTCAAGTTTGTTCTTTTCTAGACAGATCAGCAAACCAAGAAAGAAAGTCTGCAGAGAATGACAAGAGGCTAACAGAGCCAGCAGTTTAGTGTCAATAGATTGCAATATGCGGTGTGACTCTTAATAACTCTAGATAGTGATAGCAATCACTGCGGACGTGCTGTGTTTGTGTGTGTGTGGAGGTATGTTGAGTTCCTGAATAAGAGTATGTGTGTCCTTGATATGTGTGTCATGAGGAATTCATGATACCAAATTAAATAATTTGCCTGGAGGGGCAACAACTCTCAGTTTGAGCTGAGTTGTGTTTTCCTAGCAAACACGGTGGCAGTTTTCTTTCCAGTGATTGGCTACTTTATACCTACTGTGCAAATACTGCAGTTGGGTGTATGTCAAAGCTGTTTTCTCACATTTTGCTCAAATGTATGAGAGCAATTTTCACAACCACCCCAGGAAGTCAAAACAAACAAACAAACAAACAGTTAAATTGGGCAAATGGTCATATCACTATGCAAGATTAACTCTTTGTGTGTGTGTTCTTGCAAGTGCAGGCATGTATGTGATTATATGTGTCCTATAAATTTAGCTTCTATCTTCCGTTGAACTAATTCCCCGCATCCTCCTGCATGTGGTTTCAGCTGTGAAGGAAAAGGAGTGAGTGTGTGTGTGAGGTTGAATGAAGGTCCATTCCCATTGGATTGGTTGCATTCAGGAAGCAGCCCCCACACCCCTCCATGCACATACACACTCACAGAGCACTTACTGTACATCCTAAAGCATGCTGTGTCCCCCAGGAGCTGAAAGGAAAACGCCTTCTTCCTCTCAGTAGCAGCAGCAACACTGATCAGACCTCTGTGTGTGTGTTGGTTTGTTTGTGTGTACCTGTGTTTGTGCATGCTTGTTTACGTGTCCCTGTGCTGTCATAATGACCGTGTTTTCCCATGGTAACATGAGTGAACACTGTCTTGGTTTTTGTCAGTTGAAAATACCTGCTCATTGTAACTTGGTTTAACGATACACACGTGCGGGCATTCTTGCGGTCGCATTTGTGTGTTTGCTAATTCTGGTGGAATTTACAAAAGACAATAATACACATATGGCGGACACCTGCCACCTGCAGTTATGTGTGTAATAGTGCATGTTTATCCCAATGGATTGGAATTGGGGCTGATACAGGGCCTTTTTTGATGGAAGATTTTGCTATATAAGGCCCGATCCGTTGTTTGTTTTTGGCCAGTGGTCAAAAACTCCCCATTGTGCGCCTTCAGTAGTATAATGTAGTGGTTGTATTAAGTAGTAATGATGTGTAGGACATACCCGTTTAGAGAGCCTGTGTCACTGTCAGCTGTCAAACTCAAAACCACAGGAGCATTTTTCCAAACTTTTGGAGTTGGAATTTCTTGCATACTAATATAATTTATATTGTTCACAAAAACAGATTGGCACATCTCTAATTATTTTTTTATAACCTGAAACTACGTAGGGTTTGAATCCCCCCCAACATAATGATTGTGTTAGAGCGTGTGTAGTTGGATTTATTGCAATCTGTATCTGTATGCCAGTCTGTTCAAACAGAACGTGTGTGTGTGTGTGTGCATGTGTGTGTGTGTGTGTGTGTGTGTGTGTGTGTGTGTGTGTGTGTGTGTGTGTGTGTGTGTGTGTGTGTGTGTGTGTGTGTGTGTGTGTGTGTGTGTGAGTGTGCGTGCACGTGCTCACTGTGCAGCGTGGCATTCTTACTGTGTGCACTGAAATTTGCTACAATAGCAGGAAATGACATCATAGTTAATGACTTGTCCCTCCTTGGGGCATGTTCACACACAAGGAAGCACACACACACACACACACACACACACACACACACACACACACACACACACACACACACACACACACACGCACACACACACTTAGAGCGAGCTTAGCTACCTTCGGTCATGCAGGTCATTGGTGCAGCTTGTCAAGTAGTGATGAATGGAACTGGTGCACAGCTACTCCCTCTGGTGTGTGTGTGTGTGTGTGTGTGTGTGTGTGTGTGAAGACTGACTCCTTGAATATACCAAAAATGATTCAACAAACTAATAATCATTCTCTTATTCCCTCAGTTTTCTCAAAGCGAAGTAGTAACTGAGCTGCTGACTAGAAAAGAACAATTACAACCACAGATATTGTAAATAAGTTCCTCCTCTCCATCTGTGCGTGTGTGTGTGTGCGCGCGTGCATGCGTGTGTGTGTGCATGTGTGTGTCTCGTTTGAGCGGACAGTCAGTGTAATTACATTGCAGTGAGTCAGAGAGGGAGCGAGAGAAAGAAAGAAGTAATTGTTGGGCTTTGTCATATAGACACAGAGAGAAAAGAGGTGGGAGGAGGAGAACGCTGGGTGGAGAAATGAGAGAGAAAAACAGAAATATAGAGATGAGACAAGAAGAAATTGTCTCAAGTTGCACGATATCCCGTATAAACACATTCAAATGTTATGAGTGTGTCTTTTTGCCCCCTACAGGGCCTGCCCATGTGTTCAGCTGTCCAACAGTTATGATAGATCAAGGATACGTCTCAGAAACAAAATGCACTTTTTGTTCAAGCAAAAAAAAGAGTTTTCTGAAAGATTGATACCACTCACATGTCTGTTCACTAAATATTAGCTGAGTATAGCAAAGGCTGCAAAGCAATCAATCAATCAATCAACCAATCAATCATTTATTAATGACTGCATGACAGAGGTTGAGGGAATTTGTTTTCAGTACAGCATGGTAGGTAAGCTCAGTACAGCAAAAAGACACATTGACAAAACTAGCACAACACAGACATTCACATGTTGCAATAAGACACATTTGAAAGAAAACATCTTTCCTGCTCTTTTGATTGTGCGCTTGTGATGTAGTATGTAACTGATGGAGGGGGGACCCAATAATCCTGGATGATTCATTGACTGTGTGCTGCAGTTTTTTTTTTGCATGTCCGACTGCTGTATTAAACTAATGGATGAAGTGAAGTGAGTGTGCCCCTAATGGTTGCTTTGTAAAACTGAAGGAGGGGGCTTTGTTTCACTTAGTTTTTTGAGCTGTCTAAGGGGAAAAAAAGTCTTTGTTGGGCTTTTTTTTTTTTAGTAATGTGGTCTGCATTGATCTTCCATGCGAGTGTCCTGTTGATGTGTGTCCTAAGACATTTAAATGAGTCAGTGATGGTTATTATGGGTTCTCTGGAGATGTTTACGGGGGTTTTGGGGAGAGGGCTGTGCCTGAAATCTATGATGATCTATGCGTTGAGCTAGAAATTGTAAACAAGGAACCAAGTGATTGCTTGGGCTAACCTGCTTGTTGTTGTTGTTGGTTATGAGCCCAATTATGTTTGCGTCATCTGCATATTTAAGAATGGGGACTGAGCTGTGGTGAGATGTAAAGGGGGGGAACGGAGCCTGGCTCGGTCTAGAGGCAACAAAATCTGCCTACCAGCACCTTAAAGCTCACTCATTAACCGTTTGATCTCATTTGTAATTTTATTTTATTCGTAAAAAAAAACAAAGTGTAAAATCAACTTTAAACCCCCCCCCCCCCCCCCCCCCCCCTTAAAATGTTGTGGGTTTGTTAGCTGAACTATTTCTTGGCTGGGTGCAGTAAGTTCTTGAATCTTCAGTGGTTCACTGGCAACATGTCAGTGTTACACAGGTTTTTGCAGGCCTTAAACAAACAAGATATAACATGTTAATTATATATGATAACACAGACCTAACACGATGAAGTGGAATGCAACAGCAAAATCTTTATATTTTTAAATCTTAAATCAAAATTAAAAGCGTTTCTTTTCTCTAACATTGGAGCTCAGTCATTAAGCCAGATACTCTTTACAATGTTTAAAGACAATGAAGAGATATAGCTTTATCATTGGTTGTGATTGTGTATTCTAGTACTGAGTATAAACCAATTTTGACAGGATCGCGGTTACATAATGTTGTTATTGCTTTACTGTAAGAATTGTAGAAGATATGATATCTATGGTGTCCTGATTCCTGCATCATTACCCTTTAAAAGAGAATCTAAGAAGCGCAACGTGGCGGTGTGTGCGGTGAAATATCCTCTCATGGGTCATGTAACAAGTGTGTGTGGACTGGTTTGTTTTGTGTTTGAGACAGTCGTTGTGCCACTCACCTGAAGCGTTAAGAAGAAGAGCTGTAAAAATGTCAGAGGGAACTGACATTCCAGCCTTATACCCACCAAAAAAGCGCCTTAAATAGACAGGGTGGGAGTAAAATTAATCTCTAATCTCCAAAACGACCAGGGAGTTGTAGAAGATGAATATCCAATTTGCAAAGCAGGTTAAAAGTGACTGGAAAGGGTCCATCAGTTGGAACATGTTCCAACATCTTAGAGATAACCTAAGATGTTAGAGCCAAGGTAAAAAAAAAACGTAACAAGCGAAGTAGTTCACAATATGTTACTACTTACTTTCTGAAAGTAGCAGGGATGTAGTACTTACCAGGATGTAACTCCAGTACTATGAGTGCGTGCTGAACCCTCTATTTTCAATATAAAGTAGTCAAGGCTGACATGTTGTATGTGCAGAATGGGACCTAAATAATGCCTGTGTGTCGTTTTTCTTTTCTTTTACAGTGTGAAATGATAAATTCCTTGATTAAAAATCATGAAATCAAAATCTTAGATTGTGACAAAGTACTAAGTCACTGTCTGATTTCCAGGTAAAAACTAGACTTAAAGTATTTAAGTTGCACAAGAGATGAGACCAAGAATGAGACCGAGGCAGACATCAGTGTCTGCTTGGCCAATCATATGACCTCATCTGTTCTCTAGAATCACGCACAGTTACACACCCACAAAAACACACAGTCATAGTAGATCACAGGGAAACACACATACAGATCAGCAGTGAAACACCTGGATACGAGCCAGAGGAATGACATCACACACACACACACACACACACACACACACACACACACACACACACACACACACACACACACACACACACACACACACACACACACACACACACACACACACACACACACACACACACACACACACACACACACTCACAGGCTGATGTACTACCATAGACTAGTGTTGCAGAGGTCAGATGTGGGTATGATGCCACAGTGTGTGTG
The DNA here is from genome assembly GCF_963691815.1 of Echiichthys vipera. Taxonomy (NCBI): domain Eukaryota; kingdom Metazoa; phylum Chordata; class Actinopteri; order Perciformes; family Trachinidae; genus Echiichthys; species Echiichthys vipera. The sequence goes on along the minus strand of NC_139838.1, from coordinate 19,352,277 downwards.
TCAATGTGTGTGTTTGTGTGATTAGTCACCAGTAGGGATTCTCCTTTAACAAAGGTTCATTGAAGAATAGTCTCGAGGCTGTCTGTCTTCGTCTCTCTTAGTCTGCTGAAATGTTTTTTCCCCTGTTTTTGGTAAATTTGTTGGATTTTTGGAATCCGTTACAGAGTGGCTGATTTGTTTACTTTCTAAAAGTGTAACTCATGGATGGACTAGGAGGATTTTTTTTTTATCAACGCTTTGATGCTGAGGCAAATTGGAGAACCCCATTAACCCTGGCAGACCCTGTGGCAAATATATTTTAGGCAAAACCATGCAGAGTGACGGCAGCATGGTTTCTCTTGGACTAGACACATCAGGCTTTTATCCATCTCTGCTCCAACTGCAAAACAAGTGGTGAGGCGATGGGGTATTTTCTGTTTTAGGCCCAACCCTCTGGAATCAGCTTCCCCAAATCTGATGTTCTGACTCCTTGGACTTTTTTTAAGGAGCTTCTAAAAACCCATCTTTATAGGCAAGCCTCTTTTATAGATCTTCAGCCCTGCCTCATGTTTTGGTTTGTTTTATTTTGTCTGTCTCTCATTGTGTTGTTTATAGTAATTTAACTTTTCTTTTTTAACTTTATTGGTTCTATTTTTATATCTGTGTTTGAAGCACTTTGTAACAATGATGTGCTGTAAAAAGTGCCATATAAATAAAGCTTACTTACATCACTTGAAAGTGCATTACCACTAGAGGGCGGTGATAACACACCAACTCATCATGAGGGACAGAGTTTAGACTGAGTGTGTGTGTGTGTGTGTGTGTGTGTGTGTGTGTGTGTGTGTGTGTGTGTGTGTGTGTGTGTGTGTGTGTGTGTGTGTGTGTGTGTGTGTGTGTGTGTGTGTGTGTGTGTGTGTGTGTGTGTGTGTGTGTGTGTGTGTGTGTGTGTGTGTGTGTGTGTGTGTGTTTGTGTGTGTGTGTGTGTGTGTCATCTTGTCCTACTAATCCAGTGGCCCATTAATCTGCTTTACTCCTGGTCAACTCTCATCTTGTCTGTCTGCCTTTTTGCTTACTTTCTTGTGTGTATGATAGAGATGACTTGATTTCTGTCATGGCTCATTCATGATATCAATAAAATACTGGTTATAATATCAAGAATCATTGACAGCCAAGGGATTTTTGGGCACTTTGAGCACATTTTGTTGTCCATCTGCAGGCACAAATAGTGGAAACCGGCTATAGAAAAGAAAGTTCCAGCCACAACAACAACAGATTTCTGTCTTTTGGACAAGGATGCATATGATCTCAATTGCTGCCTTCTTCTGTGATTCTAGACAAAACTGCTGGCATATCAAATAACTCCTCTTATACACATGAGATTTTGTTTTATTTTGTCAACAAACATGGCTTCCATCTGAATATGAAGAATATATTTTACGAGCCTGTGAACAAGTTAAACATTTGAGAAAACACCAGAGATTACTGACTTTGGCTAAAACAATTGTTATGAGTATTTCACTACATACTGTGATCAGTATTATTAGTCCTGACAATTGGGGATACATAATTAGTTTTGCTGCATATCCTGCACAAAATGAAATGAAATTGCATTAGAACAAATGAAATTTATACTTGCATTTGCCCCTTTTTGCGATGAAAATATGCACATATATATAATGCACATATTCCTATTACTTATTTTGAGTGTTTTTCGACTCATGTGTTCTTTATTTTATGAAGTAATCAGTCATGATTTAAAGGTATAGGGAAAGTAAACTACTCTTGCTCAGAATATTAGTAAAATTAGTTTAGGTTAGGTTATTTCCCTCTATATCATTGCATGTGATTTGATTACAGTATAAGTGGATTATATGTGCAGCCTTTACCAAACAAAGTCAGTGGAACAATTGACTGTTATACGCTGTGGTTTTGTGTTCTGAAGATTGATGATTTCTGTAAGACAATGTTAAGTTGAGAATATTGCATTATGACTAATTGAGTAGCTCCACAGGGGTGCATTTGTGCCAGAGTGGCAGAATAGCCAAAGGCAACACAGCGCACACTCTTCTCTCTCTCTCTTACCATTCTCAGCTCTGTCTTTTCCCCCTATATTACCTCATCACTCTTCTTTTTCCCTCATATTGTTCCTGTTTTTATGCCTATTTTCCTCCCTGTTTCCTACTTTTTTCATGAAGTTGTTGCATCATTTCTTTCTTTCTTTAATCCATCTCTTCTCCTGTGTCTCCCTTCTCACTTGCTTTCCCTCTGAGTCCTGTACATCTGGCTCCCTCTCTCCCCCTCCATCCCTCTCTGGGGAGACAAAGACACCCCCTCCTCCTTCCTCCTCTTCTCTCTTTCGTCTCCCTCCCCCTTTCACGGTCATAGGCTGCCTACTGCCCCACACTCTCTCCCTCCTTCCCACTTCCCTGCCCTACTCTACTCCTACTCATGCTGCTGTGTATCTGTCAGTGTACTCGCAGTAGTTGTTGTAGTAGTAGTAGAGGGAGGAGGAGGAGGTGCTGGGTTGTAAGCTTAAGCCGACATTAGCCATCATTACTGAGTTAGCCGCACATCTTAACACTAGCCCAAAGACCACAGAAGCCTGGGATTTTGGCTTTTCACAATTTCTCATCTCTTCTCTTTTCCTCTGGACTTTAAATGGAAGGACTATACCATGGTAAGAATTTAAACATGGTGATTGCATGTGTGCTTATGCATGTGTAAAATAATGTTCAGTATGTTTGTGTTTGAAAATGTATGAGTGGGCATTAGTTTTGACTCTGTAGCCTCTAAACGTAAAGTCATTGTTTGTGTGTGGGCAATACATTTGTATGAACCTGAAAAAACTTTATGTGTCAGAAACGTTCTTACCATCATTTGAAAAGTATTAATTAAAAAGTGCAGTTTTATGGTATTTATGAGGATGATGATAAGAGTAGTTGGAGGAAGAGGTGTAATGTAGTTCTGCAGCAGTTATAATGGTGATTATGTCAATGTGGATGATGAGGAGGAGGAAGAGTTTGGTTGACTGCATGTAGGAGGCTTCAACTTGAAGTGTGCAGTGCAGTTAGCGCTGCAGATGTGTTTTTGTGTGTTCATGCACATGTGTGTGGGAGGGAAGCAGTATGTGTGAGATGATATGTGTGCAGCTTTATGTAGAGGGATGTCCTTGTGGATCAGTGCGTAGGTGTTGGCGTGTATTTAAGTGTGTTGTTCCGAGTACATCTGTGTGTTTGTATGTTGTAAATGTAGGCAGAAAGTAACAATCCCCCTGGGCCATTTTGTTTCTAGGTTAAATCATCTATACTGCAATATGTTGCTCTTTGTTCATAATTGATAGAAATTCATTAAACTAGAAGCAAAGTTACACACACACACACACACACACACACACACACACACACACACACACACACACACACACACACACACGGTGCTGCACCTTTACCTGCTGATACATTAAAGCATTTAAGCGGACACTTTTTCAGATGTGATGATGGATCGAGTAGAAGGCTATAAAGAGGTAAAAGAGACAAAAGTGCTCTTATAAAAAGTAAGCTTCAGTTAAGTGTGTGTTATTAATATATCCCAAAATAAAAAAATATAGGGCTTACAAGCTTTATAAGATATACACAACATTCCCTATAAGACCCTTGGTTTGATAAAACATAATAGTAAATACTCCACAGAAAAATCTAAAATAAAAGAAATGCACTTGACCATATGACGAATTAGATTATTATGTATTTGAATCATTTGAGCATAGTTAATTATACATATTAGTAATGGTACTACTCTAATTTAACAGAGTATAGAGCTTAACCCAGTAAGATAACCTTTTATTGTCCTTTTATTTTTTAGCCTTGTAAACCAGTTCCCTAGTGTTTGCTCTCATACAGAATAAATTAATTAAATTTGAATTTAATATCTAATGTTGTGTTTGATTTTATCATTCAAAAAACATGTTTTCAGTGCACGTCGTCTACATGCTGAAACTCACAACATGGGCTGAATTTAATTGGTCATGAATGTCAGATGCATTTTGATTAATTTAAAAACAGAAACTGGTATTATTTAAAAAAAATAAATAGATGTAGAGTGTGTGCTATCTCATTGGTTTATCCATCCTAAATCTGTTAAAATGAATTATACACAGTGTATCTGGTCTGAATGTGATACATTAACATGCCTGCCGCTCCAGTAAGCCAGTTAGCTTTATCACTGCACCTGCACTATACACACTTGAGTGAATGTGTGTGTCACTGTGCTTGCGCTTTTGCAGATAAATGTGTATGAGCAGTCATGCGTTGACGTGACCTTATTATGTTGCATGCATTTACGATTTATCTGGAGTGAGCATCATCTGTGTGTGTGTGTGTGTGTGTGTGTGTGTGTGTGTATGTGTGTCTGTGTGTCTGTGTGTGTGTGCGCGTGCAATGTATTTTATCTGGTGTCTGTGTGACAGGTTTAGAATAAAAAAATTGCTCGATGTTTATCTGAATGTGAATAATGAGAAATTTCACATGTGCTTCGGTTTGAACTCATTGCCTATACAACTCACAACGGCAGTGTTTTTTTTTGTTTTTAACTCTAAATTGAGTCATAAAAACACTGAATTCTCCTCCATAATATACAATTATTAAGCACGATACACTTCTCTTTCAAAGTCAAAACTGTGCTCAAAACCGGTCCTTATTTTTAAGGACAAAATGAGTGTGTGTGTGTGTGTGTGTGTGTTTGTGTGTGTGTGTGTGTGTGATTCTATGCATTTGTATATTAGTGTGACTGGCAGGTGTGATTGGTGCCTGAGGGGTTATGTTGTTACGTCGTAAGTCTGCACGCTCCAGTAACGCCCCCATTGTCCAGAGACACAAGCACACACACACACACACACGCACACACGCACACATGCACACACGCACACACGCACACACGCACACACGCACACACACACACACACACACACACACACACACACACACACACAGGCGTGTGCCAGCTCAGCTTTAACCATTAGACACAGAGCAATGAGGCTGAACAGCTGACTGCTCTCATCAGGTTAATTCATTTGATTCTTGCAGAAGTGTTTCCTTTTTTTATGGGAAAAAGAACATCTGGCTCTATTTGCCCTCAGCCAGCTTGATCTTTCACTGTTGCGCTGAGTTTTGTTAGATCTCTTTTAACTTTTACTTCCATCTACCAAACATGGCAGCTTTTTTTCATCAGCTGCTTCATTATATTTACTTTTGCATGTAAATCCAGAGCAGCACAAATTCAACATGGTGTAATGTCTGGACATGCAAAAAACAGGAATTTTGGACACAAATACACAGATGTAATTGAAGCTTTCACTAAAATAAATCAAAAACATGTGGTTGTTAAAACACAACATTTGCTTCTGATGACAATCATTTCATTTTGATGATGGAAATTTATTCTTCACGGGCGCAACCTTTTCTTCTGTTTTTAAATATTAATGTCAAATGCATAACAAAAAAATATCTTTGCTTTTTAATCTCTTATTTTAAAAGGGGTTTGTCTTTAATTTGTGACTACAGGGAAGGGAAATGTTACACTCTGACCTCCCTTCAAACTGAAATTTATTTAACTACTGATCTAAGACCAGTAGTTAAGACATCATTGCATAGCAGACTCACTCTCGATTGTTCTGTCTAATTACCGTTACCCCAAAACCTGTGATTTACGTGCAATTATACAAAGCTTCCAGACATGGGGACTTTCAACAGTCTGTTGGAAGATAGACTGTGTGTAAAGGTGTGCGTGATGGTAATCGACAGTTTGTTTTTTGTTGCTGAGTATGCACATACTTGACGTCACTTAACTGCCAGCAAGTATTAAACAGATGACATTAATCTGAATTTGTTTAGCAATTCTTTCTCTTTCTTTTCCAGCTAACAGAGCCATAATTTCTCAGGGCAACTGTTTATGTTTTGGCATAAGACTGACTTTTTGTGTTGCCTGAACTCTTCTATATATTTTGCTTCTACTCCTCCAGAATAGCTGGTTTACAGTAGGTCACAAAAGCCACAGCAAGAAAACAGTTTGAGTTACAGAAAAGGCATTCTTCATCCCTGCTGTCTATCCCTAATTTGTGGGATAGAGAGCAGTATCTGCACAGATCGAAGAAATGAGTCTTTGCTCCTCTCCGGTGTATCTTGTTCCTGAGGACAGCTTGAGGAGCAGGTGTTTTGGGCTGCCTGCCAGTCTACAGGCCAAGTGTGAGCACTTGTGTGTGTGTTTGTGTGAGAGAGATAAAGACCCATGGCCCTCTTTGATGTATGTGCAGTGAAGGCTGTTAACCAGACGGGTATGTAATTAGCACCATGCTAGCACTCCTGCGTGATATTCTTAGGAAAGAAGACACAGTGTTGTTGCTAATGATTCAAATAAACTTTACCACATGAATAACAAGAAAGTTGCAGATATAGCGCCCAGGATGGACGATGCACGTCTTTCAAAAGTGTTACAACTAACTAATTGTTTATATAGAAGGCAATCATTCAAAAACTCTACAGGTGCAGCCAGTCTAATATTGTTTTTCAGACAATGTCTTATGGTTTTTAGTCAAGGCTGTATGCCAGTTTGGCTGCAGAAGTCGGTTTGAGCATTCATGGAGCAGATGGTGTGTGGAGGGTTCAGATCTATCTACTGTAGATGTCATCATAGACACTTTGAGACTTAAGCAGCTCCAGATCTGCTTATCATGTTTCATTTTATCCATTTAGGATATGGTTTAGTGTAATTTTTCATAGCTAATGGGAGTATTAACACCCAGATGCCTGAATGTTTTGTGGTGCAACTGACCAGCTGTACTTGCATTCTGACTTCACTGCAGACCCAGTCAAAGTAAACTGACACAGTTTACACACACACACACACACACACACACACACACACACACACACACACACACACACACACACACACACACACACACACACACACACACACACACACACACACACACACACACTATGTGTTGGATCCTGGTTTCCTATTACAAGGGGTTTGTCAATAATACCATGCGTCACCTTTTTGGTATTTCCTTTTGGTGTGTATTTCCTTACCATTACATCATTTTTGCTGTCATCCCTGTTGTCATTCACCATGTGTGAGTGCATGTGTGTGTGTGTGGGCTTGCCTAATATTTGTGTGTATATCAGGGTGTCTAAAGCCCCCTGCACACATCCCTATCACTGCTCTAACTATGATAAGCGGTGATAGGTCTGGGTGTCAAGTTTTCAAAAAGCTTCTCCTGGGCTTCCTGTGGGAGTTTGGGAGCTGCAGGGTCGATGTAGTGTAGTGTACCTAGCCACTCAGTATTCAGAGTAGGACGGTAACTACTTTGTATTCCCATATAGTACACATAGTAATTCATTCATAAAATACAGTGCAACATAATTATGCTTAATGGTTTGTGTAAGTGTATGGATGCAGAGTCACTTCAGAAGTGTTGTCTGGTAATTTTGCCATCAGTCAACTGTGTCTGTAGAGATCCTACTGATCATATACTGAATCCTGCCAGATCTTCATTTTCCTCCTGAATAATTAAGTGAGTAAGAGTGACTATCCTACTCCCTCTAAGGCTGAAGATACACGTCAGTGTCTCTTGGGGATCTCTGCAGATACGTTTTTTTATGGGTGTTACTGTAGGTTGCAGAGAAGCGGAGTCACTCACCTCCCAAAATTAAGAGAAAACAGCAGCAACCAATTATTTTTCTATGTAAAGATATAATAGAGTAATTGTGTCCTGAACAGAGGATGAAGTCACTCTCCCTCTGTGTGGATGCGTGTGTGTGTGTGTGTTGTAATCTCAGCTTCTCTGTTTAGGCCGCACATGCACGTTGGTGCATTTGGCTGTGACAAAACGTCATTTCACGTATATGGGTTAGAGCAATGTGAAGCAACTCCAGCCTACTTTTTTTCAGTATAATACAAGTAGAGAACTTTTAAGCAAACTGAAACGGAAAGAACACACAAACATACCAAAAATTTGCAGCCATTCAACAACCATGTGAGCATCCCTGAAAAGGCCCATGCACATTCGCTGAGAAGCCAGAGAATCAAGTTCCAGCGTTAAAACCGAAATCATCTAAACTCTGTATCTACATGTAATTGTATAGTTTATCCATCAAGAAGGTAGACTGATCAGACACCCAGTCACTATCCTCATTGCACAGCTGCTGAGCCTGAATCCATGAACATTCCCAGGTTAACTAGTTAGTTTAACCAATTTAGCTTCAGCATATGTGTAGGTAAGTTGAGGTAAATCATGTAACAATGGGATATTGATTAAAAAAAATGATTAGCAGTCAACTATTCCTTACTTAGTATGCTGGTAAACTGAATATCTTTGAGTTGTGGAGAAACAGAACAAGACATTTGAGGATGTCACCTTGGGCTTTTGAAACGCTGATGGACATTTTTCACCATTTCATGACATTTTATAGACAATGAATAAATTAATCAATAATATAGGTAATTGTAAGTTGCAGCCCTTGCAGAACACTTGCCGTGAGACTTCACTCACTTGTCAGACCGGCTGTTTTGATTCAGTGGCTTTTAATGAAACAAACCAGCTTACTCTGTTATTTCTGTTTGTCTTGCAGATATTTCCAGGATTGCCTACTACACAGGTGAGTTGCTGAACCTTGTGTTATGTAAACACCTGCTACTGATGATCATCCAGCTGCTCCATTCACTCACTCAGAGACTGTAGCAGCTCAAGTGTGGTCAGGTCAGCACAAAGGATTCCTAATAGGGAAAAGATAAGGAATATTAGTGTGAAACTCAATTGAATGACCTTGGGAATAAATAGATGATAACCCAATCTTAACACATCAACCATTTACTAACTTTCTGGAGTGACTTCTGTCTTTACCAGCAAATTAAAGTTGACTCAGATGACATGGAGTTGAAAGATGAAGATCGTCAGATGCAGTTGTAAATTGACCTTGAGTCATGGTTGTTTTGGCCAACATGAGGAACAGTTTCATTTTAGTACTATTTATTTACTGGAAGGGATTACAGTGCAACTTTAAGACCAAGTGCCATGATGATTGCCCACTATAGGAAAGAATTATGCTCTTCATGTGAACACAATAAGGATGGTTTGCTTTTCCAATAGTCTAAAAGTCTTGACATTATCTGGGCTAAGGCCTTCTGTAGTCCAATTACATTTACTGTATTCAGAATAGTGGCAACATCTGTCAAGATTGAAAGGAATGAAAAAAAAACTATAAAATGCATGTGTGATGATGATAATAGGTGTGTTGTTTTATTGTTTGTGCGAAGATACACTAATTACACATATTTAAGTAAGTAATATTTGTAGTTGTGTAATATGATTATACCATTGAGAAAAAGACCTAGTGGGACTATCTATCTGTGTGCTGGGTTTATAAGAGCAGACATGGGTGAAAGAGAGTGTGAACATCGCTCTAGTTGGAGTGTGTGACTAATTGTAATCTTCACACACTGTAGATACCAGAAACAAAATATGCTCTTTGAAGATAGTTGAAAGCCCAAGTTTAACGCCACACAACCTGAGGATATACTTTTTTCTTTTTTGTATTACTGAAATACAATGAGCAGGGAAGCATGTGTACTGACGCTTCCTGCTACTATTATAATCCATCACCTTAGCTGTGCTTGTTTCTACTATTCTGCTGTATTAACTGCCATGACATATAAGTCATATCCACATTACTATAATACAAACGTGTCACTGCAAACTGTTTATTAAATCAAATAAAATGACACAAGTACTACAACATATGGCACACTATTAATAAACAGTAAACAATGTACATACACAGGAAGAAAGCAAGACTTTTATTTGGCACAGTAGTTCATTTCAAAAGTGTGTGTTTTAAGAACAATGGAACTGAATTACAACCTCATTACAGTATTACAAATCAATAGGGGGGCTGTAAAGTCGAGATTGTCAGTAATTAAAGGGGCTGTGGCTCTAAATGACCTTTGACATGCAGGTCTGAAAACCCCCACATAGGTTGTATTGTTACATTTAGTCCTGACAGGGTTAGCAGCAAAAGACTAATAGAGTAGTAGAGTGTAAAACACTTTTGTAATTCAAATAGCCATTTGAATTTTAACGTGAGGGCATGGATGTGACACATTGATTACTCAATAATATCAAAGTATCTTTTACAGATCCGAGGTTTACATTAATCTTTAAATTTTTATATGAATTTAGTAAACAGTGGGTGTTTCTCCCCACTCCTAAAACAATTAATTATGTGTAGAGAGAGAGACCAAGGGAGATAGAGAGAGAGACAGTCCCAAAAGAGCGCTTCCCATTCATGGCAACATCCGGCCCTCTGACAAAAGGCTTTCAATAATACACACACACACACACACACACACACACACACACACACACACACACACACACACACACACACACACACACACACACACACACACACACACACACACACACACACACACACACACACACACACACACACACACACGCCCCCTACTAAAACCCCTTGCTCCCACCAGATCTTCATAACAATGGCCAATGCCTGAGATGGAGCACAAATTGTAGGACACACACACACACACACACACACACACACACACACACACACACACACACACACACACACACACACACACACACACACACACACACACACACACACACACACACACACACACACACACACACACACACACACACACAGGGTACCATTAAGATTTCAAGTGTCTGTGACTTTGCAGTGTATTTGTGTGTTCAGTAACTGGTTAAGGTCTGTTCAGTTCTTCAGTCGATGTGTCGGGCCATATAAATGTCCATTTGATGAATGGAGGCTGGCATCTGGTCAGCAGTAACACTCACGGCAATAGTTGCCACTCGCTTGCAGGATATTGTAGGCATGTTGCCTTGGAGATATGCCTTCAGGACAGCACCTTGTTCACTCTGAGAGCTAGAGAGAGTACGACCCTTAAAGTACAGGCTGAATGACTGAATGTGCAGTATGAAGTGTGATTGATCGAGGCTGTGTGGTTTGGAAGTAGATTGCTTTGCATGTTGCTAAACAGCTGCTAGTTTAAATGCTGGGCACAGCCAGGGCAACGGCTGTGTTGGCAAAAATGCCCCCTTTTTCTATTCTTTTTAGTTTTTAGTTTTTAACTTTTTATTTATTTATTTTCCATCCACAATATTTATTTGAAAAGAAGGATGTGGGATCTGTGTTAGCCATTTTGGACAGCCAGAAAGAGTAGAGTTCAGGGAATAGTTTGCTTTAGAGTTAAATATGCCTGTTATGAAATAGTGGACAGTATGAAGATATTCAACTTTAAATGGGCTTCAGGAGGAGTGGGAGAGGGTGGTGGTTTTGATGACTGTCCTCCTTAAATACTGTAGATGTATGTGGTAGTAACTTCGATTTAATAAAGGTATTTTCTCTTCTTTTGTCTTTTCTTCCTTTTGCGTTGCATTTGCGATGATAGCAATATTGGTACAACATAAGGACTTTTCTGAGGTCAGCTTCATAAACAGAAGTGGGAGGTTTTTTTTCATTGAACACAAGAGGCTAGCAGGATTAGCATATTAATAGTTTCTAGCTCCTCCTGCTTCTGCAGCAGCCCTCTCTGTTTCTCGAACTCTCTCATTCCCCACTCAACTTTCTTTCAGTTGTGCTGCTCTGTCCCTTTTCCTCTCATTCATCCTGAAACAATCGCTACATTTCTCTCTCTCTCTCTCTCTGTCTCTCTCTCTGTCTCTCTCTCTCTCTCTCTCTCTCTGTGTCCCTCTCTCTTTGTCCCGCTTTGCTCACTCTTTTCTCTCACTTTCTTTTTCCAAAAGAAGAAGGTAACTTTCTGCCTGATTATCACTGAGCAAAGGGTTTTTCTCTCTCCTTATCCGTGACCACTAACTAACTGGATGTCCATTCGATTAACACTGTACAAGTTGGATTCGGCTGTGAACTTTTGCTGCAGGGGCAGTCTTTTCACAATCACAGGGACACCACTGAGGGAAATAAACCAAATCCTCTCCTGAGCGACGGTCGCTAGACTCTTCCACGGCAACTGCGTAACTATGGAGTGCAGGCATGGGGCAGAAATTGGGCAAAAAACATACAGTGTGTTGTCATCAAAGAGGGGCCGCTGAGGAGTAGAAGTGGACTGAAAAAGAAGAGCAGGGAAGTGTGTGGATGAAACTAACTTTACACCTCTGGGGATCTTTCTTGACTTGTGCAACAAACTTTGGATAACAGGAAAGGATTAAGAAGACAAACAGAAGACGTTCTTTTACATTTTCCCTGTTGATGTGCTCTTGTGTAGCATCTTCACACTCCATACAAAATCAACGGACCAGAAAATTGGCCTTTTTGTGGATTATCACTCTGGAATTAACTGTTGGCTAACGAAGCTGTTGACAGAAGTTGAAGACAAAGATTTCTGCCTTGGAGACAGAGTGTGTGTGTGTGTCTTAGTGTTTGGGTTATATGAGCGTGTTCTGCAGTTGTCCTTGCAGGACCTTTGTGTGTGTGTGTGTGCACGTTTATTTATGTAGCTTCTGAAGTTCCGTGTGTGTTATGCGTGGCTGTGAGACCACTAGCTGTCTATCTGTCCTCCGTGCAGACAGACACAGAGAGGGACAGACATGTGTTTCCATGGTGATGCACGGCTGTAGCCCCTTTCCCATGTGTTGGGACAGAGGTATGAATGAATACTTCTTGAGACACACACACACACACACACACACACACACACACACACACACACACACACACACACACACACACACACACACACACACACACACACAAAAGAAGCATGAAGAACCTTCACAGTGTGACATCTGACTCCATGGGAATTGACTTGGTGTACAGCCAAAGCTACCGTTGCTCTACATCGAGAGAGAGAGAGAGAGAGAGAGAGAGAGAGAGAGAGAGAGAGAGAGAGAGAGAGAGAGAGAGAGAGAAAGAGAGGTTAATGTGCAGAAAGCCATTAGAGTGATTATATAATATAAAAATCTTAACCATTTGATATAGGCAGAGTAACATTTGAAGTACATATTTGTCTTACTGTTATACCGTATATCTCTCTGCAACTTTACAGTCTTTCCTTTGAGTTGTGTGTTTGTGTGTATCCACACTCTCTTTCGCGCAGGTGTAATTACAAGCAAGAACATATCAATTTTCCTTTAATGGAGGAGAGAGGAGGATAAGCACAGGGCGAGAGAGCAGCAGAAAAAGACAGAGCGACACAGATCTCACTTTATTTTTCTACACAGTATCATGATAACAACACACAACAACACACACACACACAAACACACGTATACACACACAGACACACACACACACACACACACAAACACACACAAAACCACACATCTTGCACACTCATACACACAGGAGGTAGTTCTTGTCGGACATTCCCAGATGAAGTTACCATGAAATTCCAGGAAGTGTGTCAATGTCAGGACTTCTTATTCAGGAAAAGCGTCAGCCTGAGGTGCATTGTCGTCTTTGTGTCATCGTCACAGGTGCTTTCATGATTGAGCCTTGACCCTGACTGTACCTCTCTCTCGTTATTTCTCTCTCTGGTATTTCATTGTTCAGTGTTTTTCATCTTTCCAAAGAATGTCATGTCCAGTAAGCAAGTAAGACGAGCAGGTTTTGAACTGTTGGTTATTGCTGGCACAAAACAAACAATGCGAAGATTTAACCTTGGGCATTAGGATATAAAAGTCAGCCGTTTCATCTGTAATGCAGACATTTGTTACAGCCCTAATTCAATCATCTTGTCCTCTGAGAAATTCTGATGAGCATTTTTTGCACTTTTAATGAATTGATAATGAAAATAATTGTTAGTATGTTCCTTACATCTCCTATGTATGTGTATGTGAGGCAGAAGTGAATGTTTGTTTACAGGCTAAACTCTCAAGAAGGATTAAGTTAAAAAAAATCTTGTTTTCTCTCTTCTGATTCGAACACTTTGTTCTTCCTCCCTTCATTGAATCGTCTTATTTTCTCTCTTTTCCTGCCCAGAATATGACAGACACTTAGCAGCAGCAGTGTCAGCAGGGAAAACCATGGCGACGGCCTACCTGGACCCCAACCTGAACCATGCCCTCCTGGGAGGCGCCAAGTCACGACTGAGTGCGGGGGGGTCGGACCGAACAATGGTCGGCTCGGTGGACAGGGTTCTGAAAGTCTTCCATCACTTTGAGACCAACACTGAAAACAACTGCTGGTCCTCTAATATTAGATACGGAGATGCGACCGATGTCAGGGTGAGAAGAGACACACAACCTTTATGTCCCACCATGTACTTAATGTCTATCTATTGTAATAATACAGGGGACAACTTAAATTGAACTACAATCCAAAACCTCTTAAACAGGATGAGGCTGGTGTTATACTTTGTTGTCAACAAATCCCATGAAAAGACCAAAGCCAACAACACATGTGTTTGCCCCCAGAGCTTTCCAAGTTTCCTACTCTGTCTGTGGCACTCATCCTCAAGCCTTATTGTTCCTCTTGAAAGCGTAAATCTTAAAAAATGGGTCACAAATGTAGAGCTTCAATTTTTAAACAGGACTTAGAGTCTACAGCCATTTCTAGAGGCTCTATGGGGCTGTACTTAAGCCTAGTGCTTGTTAGTGTTAAATGCCAACTTCAGCATGCTAATTTGATGAATTTAGCAGGTATAATACCTGTATATTGCTCATCATGTTCACCATCTTGGTTTAGCATGTTAGCATGCTGGGCATATTTTCTTATTGGCAGTAAACACAAAGTTGGCTGAAGCTGATGAGAATATCATTAGTTTTGCAGGTATTTTGTCGCAAACCAAAGTATTGGACAAATTCAATTTAAGTATGGCACTAGATGAAACATCTGTGGAAATACATCTAGCGGTGGTTTAAACAGTTTCTCTAAATCACAAATGTCAACCTTGTCATTGGTTGACAAAGTACTTGTAATGTCTTTACAAACTTTCATGGCAATCAACCCAGTAGTTGTATTCTAACAGTCAAGCCTCTAGCATTGCTAAGGAATTTCCTAAAACAGCTGGGCACAGATATTTATGATAAGATCTCTCTAAAACGGAACATTATAACGTTCACAGTGGTAATATTTGATGCCCTTTTATAAAGCAGTTGACCCCCAGCAGTAGTTTATAATGTGGATTTTTGCTGCTTGTCCTCAACTCAATTCAAGGTCCTAGCTGTCCACTCTGAAAAAAAGACTCTCAGCACAATGAGAATATTTTACTAGCAAATACATATGACCCCAGGGCATGCTCTGTCTGTGTGTATATGTGTTTGTTTACTTAGCAGTATGCTTTTAGATCCACTCCCATGACGCAGAAATTACTTTGCACTGCTCAAACTTTAGTGATCGTACAGGATAAGTCACCGACAATCTCCTCTTCTAGCTTCCTCCTTCAGTATCTAGGTCAGACCCCCCTAGCGTTAGCAACACACATGGTTCTGTGAGCATTATCATGCATGTGCGTATGATGTCTGTCAACTTGTTTGGGTGGGGACGTCATGTTAAATCACTTTAAGACACCTACACACACACATAGACTCATACACTCATTGACCTGGTGCAAAATGCCAGACACACTGAGGTATGGCAGACTGGCTTCTTTATAGACTGGCCAACTGTTTTTGTCCACAGGGCATTTCTGTTTTATTTAGCACTCACCACTGATATACATGTGTTGAGCCACCGCATTAAGACAGTACCACTATTCAGTCCAATTTAGCCTTACACACCAGTGCTAAGAGTAATATCTGCAGAATTTATACTTCATCCTTAAATATTATCAGTGTCAAGTCTCACATCAGTGAGCGTAACAGCGCAGGGGAAGTGGGTTTAAAAGTATATCGCAATTAAATGGTTCACTCTGTTTCAGGGAATCATCCAGAAGATTCTGGACATCCACAAAGTGCGCTGGACGTCTTGTTTCGGCCTGCGTCTCAGCAACAGCCAATCCAGAGACCAGGTGCACTGGCTTCACCCCGATATGGGCGTGTCCCATGTCAGAGAGAAATATGACCAGGCACGACCAAACGAGGAGTGGAGGTGCGAGAGTGTGTGTGTCATTAATTTAACGATGCAATGGATAAGGTGTCATTATAAAGTAGATAACTGGAGTTATATCAAACTCAGTAGGCTTGTTCAGTGTCACTGCGTCAGGCTGCAGTTAAAGCACGTGTCTGACAGAGAGCAGTTGTTTTTTCCGTGATTTGCAGTCAGAGTGGTTGTAAAGTGGCTGTCAAACCAGATTTTCCCCTATGAAATTTACTTGCACAAAATAGTGAGCATTATCTTTGGGCGTTAGTGTGGCTAGCAGGCTAACAACAGCAGTCTACAAAGTCATAAATTTCACCACTTCCTATTAGTCGAGCAGTGTCCCCCCTTTTTCCGCTGCTTGTAATATTTAGCCATGTAGTTATGTGAATGAAGATATAAACAATGAACATTTTCTGAAAAGAGAGGTCAGTCCCACCCTTTCCCTCCCGCTTGCTGGGCATTTTGAGGTTCCACTCCTAGACATTAATTCTGACTTATTTGGCCACGTAAACTTAGTCAAAGTCACTGTCTCCTCAAACAGCTAGCTTCAACAGCCTGCCCTATTGTACACCAGCAGAAGTGTACAGAAGTATTGCAAGCAACGTCATGAAAAATAGTCTGACCCGTCTGTTGTATGGTGATGGGAGGTCTTGTGTGTGTGTGTTTGTGTGTGCGTGTGTTGCGGTTTGGTTGAGTTGGTTTAGCAGTTTGGATGTTAATGCACTGGTATATATTACTTTTACTGTGGTGGTCTTGGTGCTAATACCATTGTGAGTTGGAGACCTTTTGAACTGTGGATATAAAAAGAAAGGGAACCAGATGTCTGCTTTGTCTGACTAAGTCAACAACTCTGTCTGTCTCTCCTCCACTGGTCTTGCAATAGTTTCTCTTATTTGCATTCTTGCATATCATTTTTATCCCTCACCTCCTAGCTCTGTCTGTCGCATTATCCCCCTCTCTCCTTCCTCTCAGTTCTGTTCCGTTCTTAAACCTATTTCGATATGTTAACTACAAAGAAAACAATACCATACCACTGTATCCCAACATTTCTTTCCAGTAGAAGTTGTACAACATGACGACCATTACTTTTCTCTGCTAATTAAGCTTGAAAAAAATGGGCCACTCTCTCTTTCTTCCTGTCCGTTGTAGGTATGAGTTACGGATCCGGTATCTTCCAAAGGGCTTTGTGCAGCAGTTTACAGAAGACAAACCTACACTCAACTACTTCTACCACCAGGTACACACACCAACAGACGTACACACACAGACCCAGACACACAAACATATTTCATATTTTGCCAGCAGCTAGCCTGCACTGAGACATATGGCAGCGCTTGAAGGACTGTGTGTGTTTGCCTTCAGATAATCTAGGTCAGCTGTGTGTGTGTGTGTGTGTGTGTGTGTGTGTGTGTGTGTGTGTGTGTGTGTGTGTGTGTGTGTGTGTGTGTGTGTGTGTGTGTGTGTGTGTGTGTGTGTGTGTGTGTGTGTGTGTGTGTGTGTGTGTGTGTTGTTTAATAAACATATCTTTGTGATGTGTATTTGTGTCCCCAAGGTGAAGAATGACTACATGACAGAGATCGGGGAACAGGTGGAACAAGATGTAGCTCTCAAACTTGGCTGTCTAGAAATCAGGTGGGATGCCCTCACACTACTGAACGGTTGCTCTCTTTCAGGACTGTGTGCATGAATAACTCAAAGCTACATTACACTACAAACTAATATATAATTATGTGTGATGGCTGTTTTATTTTTAAATCTTCAATTTGTAAATGTGTCACTTAAATAATCACAAACTAACCCTGACAGTTGAAATTGTCGTTCTTACAAAATTAGATTTTTTTTGTTTAGACCCTTTTGTGTGCCTCTCATCTTCTCCTATTTTTGCCAACATATAATAATACTAAGAACAATACATTTTAAACATATTTATAGGGTGCTTTTCAGGATACTCAATACTTTACATTATTTAGAATGATCATAAAAACAACACACTAAAAATATCCAGTGATTTAGTGTCATTATTTAAAGGAACATTTACTTCTTAGAATATAAAAACCTCCAGTTGTAAAGTTTATTCCACAAATGTTGCTGATGTTTTTACCTCTTCAGTCTTTTTGGAAGTAGGTGAATTTGTCTCTGTCTTTCTAAAATTTAAAACCCCAATAGTTTTTTAGGTACATATTTAACAAGTAGTCCCTTTTTAATGTGTGTGTGGGTTGTGCTGGTTTCAATTCCAGGAGGTTCTTCAAAGAGATGAGAGGAAACGCCCTGGACAAGAAATCCAACTATGAACTATTGGAGTAAGTATTTCCTTCATGAGCAAAGTGCTGCTGCAGCAGCTCAATACCTTGCTGGTACATTGCATCCTTTCTCTACCTGGAAATATGTTTGTAACCAAGCAGTTATAAAAGAAAAACATCACAGTGTCTCAGTTTTTTGTACAGGGTTCCTATGCAGTTCCTAGAAATCTGCAGTAG